>NW_027671352.1:0-56000 GCF_964165515.1 Mesoplodon bidens
TACGTTGGAATCGCCTTTAAAGCACAGGAAGAGGGGCACAACTTCGACAATGACGCACTTGGCCAAAAAGGGCGTATGCGTTTTCTCCTGAATATATTCAGGAGAAAACGCCTACACCAATTTCGGCCAAGCAAGCAAGCGGGCAAAGCAAATCTGCACTACATAGAAGTATCACTTCCCACCGGTCTAAAGGGACATCCAAAAATGTATAAAATCCAGAAAGGCAAGACAGGCCCTGGAGAACAGGGAGCCTTGTTATGCTGATGGGCGGGATGTAAATTGCCAACTGCCTCACTGGAGGAGTGCATTGCACTCCCTAGAACAAGTAAACAACAGAGCTACAGAGCCAAGGGCACTTCCAGTCTACGGAATATACCTTGGGAAAACTGAAAATCAATAAGACAGAGCCACCCCCAAATTTAGGGCTGCACTGCTTACAAGAACCTCAACTTGTGTACACCTTTAATATCCCAGGAAATATAAAAGTGGTTGAAAAAATTGTAATTCTTATGTACGATGGAATATCCCTCAGCCATGAAATCAATGTCATAAGACCAGGAGCAGCAAAGTGAGTGAATTCAGGTACGATGATTCTAAGTGAAATAAGTCACACAGAAAAAGAAACTTATCATAAGATATCACTTATGAAGATCCTGTAAACATGGCTGCACATGAACTGAGTTAGGAAAGAGAATTCAGTCTCACATTTAGAAAACACTCTTATGCCTGCTTAAGGGGGAAGGAGAGTTGGGGTGATGCATAAAACCAGAGTTTGACATAGCACAGGTACCATTTCTAAAACCTACTTTGAAATAGACAAGACCTACACCTTCCTCAGTGAAAGGGACTCAAAACCCCATATTTCCCACCGAGGAATAGATCTGACTAGTAAGAATTTTAAACCTATGTATTGATATGTCTCTGTAAGGGAATCAAGTGTGTCTAGACTGGCATAAACATGGCAGCGAGAATCAGCTCAAACCCACTATAAAAAGGAATTTCAAATACAAAACCACAAAACAGGGAAAATCTTTACATTTCCTTCAGGCTCTCTGATGAAACCTGGAATGACCCTATCTACAATGACAGCTGGATGTGGCATAAGGCTGGACACTTGGGACTGAGAGGATTGGTGAGATTGGGTGAGCAAATGCAGACCCTTTAAAGCAAAAATGCATGTCCCCCATTCCATGGGTCCCAACTCTCCAGGTTGAAGGGAATATTACTACAGCTATAACATGTATGGGAAACCTAGGGAATGGATACACTGTGAATACAAAAGGTTTCTAAAACTCAACGAATAGTCCCTCTCCTGGTGCTCCCATTTGACTTTCCAACTGCTTTACTATCAGTCTCCCAAATTGGAGAGACAGCCCGTTTAAGCTCCTGGTTCGCACAAGTTGCCAATTTTGCAGAGGATGGAAGGAAGAGGGAAAACCAATGAGAGAGTAGCTGTTAGGCATTTGGACGGGCACATGTCACTCTGATTTCCCGGCAGGAAGAAGAATTAACCAGAGTCTCAGCCACCAACCGGAACCAGTAAAGGTCCTGAACCAAAATTTTGGACTTTCGTACAGCTCACAAAAAACGAGTTGAAAAATGGAGCTCAGGGGCACAGCAATTCACAAACTGGCAGAGTAATAAAGGCCAACTATCGTCCAAAAATCTGTAGAGGGAAGGCAACGAGGAGGACTTGAAAGCGAGGAAGAATAGCAGGAAACAGATGTCAAGAGGAATGTTGGAATCGCCTTTAAATCACAGGAAGAGGGGCACAACTTCGACAATGATGCACTTGGCCAAAATGGGCGAATGCGTTTTTACCTGAATATATTCAGGAGACAACGCATACGCCCTTTTTGGCCAAGCAAGCAAGCGGGCAATGCATATCTGCACTACAAAGAAGTATCACTTCCCACCGGTCAAAAGGGACATCCACAAATGTGTAAAAACGAGAAAGGCAAGACAGGCCCTGGAGAACAGGGAACCTAGTTATGCGGATGGGCGGTATGTAAATTGCCAACTGCCTCACTGGATGAGAGCATTGCATTCCCTAAAACAAGGAAAGAACACAGCTACAGAGCCAAGGGCACTTCCTGTCTAGGAAATATACCTTGGGAAAACTGAAAATCAATAAGACAGAGCCACCCCCAAATTTAGGGCTGCACTGCTTACAAGAACCTCAACTTGGGTACACCTTAAATATCCCAGGAAATATAAAAATGCTTCAAAAAACTGTGGTATTTATGTACGATGGAATATCCCTCAGCCATGAAATCAATGTCATAAGACCAGGAGCATCAAAGTGAGTGGATTCAGGTACGATGATTCTAAGTGAAATAAGTCACACAGAAAAAGAAACTTATCATAAGATATCACTTATGAAGATCCTGTAAACATGGCTGCACATGAACTGAGTTAGGAAAGAGAACAGAGTCTCACATTTAGAAAACACTCTTATGCCTGCTTAAGGGGAAAGGAGAGGTGGGGTGATGCATAAAACCAGAGTTTGATATAAGCACAGGTACCATTTCTAAAACCAACGGTGGAATAGACAAGACCTACACCTTCCTCAGTGAAAGGGACTCAAAACCCCATATTTCCCTCAGAGGAATAGATCTGAATAGTAAGAATCTTAAAACCTATGTATTGATATGTCTCCGTAAGGGAATCAAGTGTGTCTAGACTGGCAGAAACATGACAGCGAGAATCAGCTCAAACCCACTATAAAAAGGAATTTCAAATACAAAACCAAAAAACAGGGAAATTATTTACATTTCCTGCAGGGTCTCTGATGAAACCTGGAATGACCCTATCTACAATGACAGCTGGATGAGGCATAAGGCTGGACACTTGGGACTGAGAGGATTGGTGAGATTGGGTGAGCAAATGCAGACCCTTTAAAGCATAAATGCATGGCCCGCATTCCATGGGTCCTAACTCTCCAGGTTGAAGGGAATATTACTACAGCTATAACATGTATGGGAAACCTAGAGAATGGACACACGGTGAATACAAAGGGTTTCTACAACTCAACGAATAGTCCCCCTTCTGGTGCTCCGGTTTGACTTTCCAACTGCTTTACTATCAATCTCCCAAATTGGAGAGACAGCCCCTTTAACCTCCTGGTTCGCACAGGTTGCCAATTTTGCAGTGGATGGAAGGGAAGAGGGAGAACCAATGAGAGAGTAGCTGTTAGGCATTTGGACGGGCACATGTCACTCTAATTTCCCGGCAGGAAGAAGAATTAACCAGTGTCTCAGCCACCCACCGGGAACCAGTAAAGTTCCTGAACCAAAATTTTGGACTAGCGTACAGCTCACAAAATACGAGTTGAAAAATGGAGCTCAGGGGCACAGCAATTCACAAACGGGCAGAGTAATAAAGGAAAACTATCGTCCAAAAATCTGTTGAGGGAAGGCAACGAGGAGGACCTGAAAGCGAGGCAGAATAGCAGGAAACAGATTTCAAGAGGTACGTTGGTATCTCCTTTAAAGCACAGGAAGAGGGGCACAACTTCAACAATGACGCACTTGGCCAAAAAGGGCGTATGCGTTTTCTCCTGAATGTATTCAGGAGAAAACTCATACGCCCTTTTTGGCCAAGCAAGCAAGCGGGCAATGCAAGTCTGCACTACAATGAAGTATCACTTCCCACTGGTCAAAAGGGACATCCACAAATGTGTAAAAACCAGAAAGGCAAGACAGGCCCTGGAGAACAGGGGGCCTTGTTATGCTGATGGGCAGGATGTAAATTGCCAACTGCCTCACTGGAGGAGTGCATTGTGTTCCCTAAAACAAGGAAACAACCGAGCTACAGAGCCAAGGGCACTTCCAGTGTAGGAAATATACCTTGGGAAAACTGAAAATCAATAAGACAGAGCCACACCCAAATTTAGGGCTGCACTGCTTATAAGAACCTCAACTTGTGTACACCTTAAATATCCCAGGAAATTTAAAAATGGTTCAAAAAAATGTGGTATTTATGTACGATGGAATATCCCTCAGCCATGAAATCAATGTCATAAGACCAGGAGCAGCAAAGTGAGTGGATTCAAATACGATGATTCTAAGTGAAATAAGTCACACAGAAAAAGAAATTTATCATAAGATATCACTTATGAAGATCCTGTAAACATGGCTCCACATGAACTGAGTTAGGAAAGAGAACAGAATCTCACATTTAGAAAACACTCTTATGCCTGCTTAAGGTGAAAGGAGAGGTGGGGTGATGCATAAAACCAGAGTTTGATATAAGTACAGGTACCATTTCTAAAACCAACTGTGGAAGAGACAAGACCTACACCTTCCTCAGTGAAAGGGACTCAAAACCCCATATTTCCCGCAGAGGAATAGATCTGAATAGTAAGAATCTTAAAACCTATGTATTGATATGTCTCTGTAAGGGAATCAAGTGTGTCTAGACTGGCATAAACATGACAGCGAGAATCAGCTCAAACCCACAATAAAAAGGAATTTCATAAACAAAACCAAAAAACAGGGAAATTCTTTACATTTCCTTCAGGGTTTCTGATGAAACCTGGAATGACCCTATCTACAATGACAGCTGGATGTGCTATAAGGCTGAACACTTGGGACTGAGAAGATTGGTGATATTGGGTTAGCAAATGCAGACCCTTTAAAGCAAAAATGGATGGCCCCCATTCCATGGGTCCCAACTCTCCAGGTTGAAGGGAATATTACTACAGCTATAACATGTATGGGAAACCTAGAGAATGGACACACTGTGAATACAAAAGGTTTCTAAAACTCAACGAATAGTCCCTCTCCTGGTGCCCCAGTTTGACTTTCCAAGTTCTTTACTATCAATCACCCAACTTTGAGAGACAACACCTTTAACCTCCTGGTTCGCACAGGTTGCCAATTTGGCAGAGGATGGAAGGGAAGAGGGAGAACCAATGAGAAAATAGCTGTTAGGCATTTGGACGGGCACATGTCACTCTAATTTCCCGGCAGGAAGAAGAATTAACCAAAGTCTCAGCCACCCACCGGGAACCAGTATAGGTCCTGAACCAAAGTTTTGGACTTGGGTACAGCTCACAAAAAAAGAGTTGAAAAACGGAGCTCAGGGGCACAGCAATTCCCAAACTGGCAGAGTAATAAAGGACAACTCTCGTCCGAAAATCTGTTGAGGGAATGCAACGAGGCGGACTTGAAAGCGAGGCAGAATAGCAGGATACAGATTTCAAGAGGTACGTTGGAATTGCCTTTAAAGCACAGGAAGAGGGGCACAACTTCAACAATGACGCACTTGGCCAAAAAGGGCGTATGCGTTTTCTCCTGAATATATTCAGGAGAAAACGCATACGACCTTTTTGGCCAAGCAAGCAATTGGGCAATGCAAATCTGCACTACAAAGAAGTATCACTTCCCACCGGTCAAAAGGGACATCCACAAAATGTGTAAAAACCAGAAAGGCAAGACAGGCCGTGGAGAACAGGGAGCATTTTTATGCTGATGGGCGGGATGTAAATTGCCAACTGCCTCACTGGAGGAGTGCATTGCGTTCCCTAAAACAAGTAAACAACAGAGCTACAGAGCCAAGGGCACTTCCAGTCTAGGGAATATACCTTGGGAAAACTGAAAATCAGTAAGACAGAGCCACCCCCAAATTTAGGGCTGCACTACTTACAAGAACCTCAACTTGGGTACAACTTAAATATCCCAGGAAATATAAAAATGGTTCAAAAAATTGTGGTACTTATGTACGATGGAATATCCCTCAACCATGAAATCAATGTCATAAGACCAGGAGTAGCAAAGTGAGTGGATTCAGGTACGATGATTCTAAGTGAAATAAGTCACACAGAAAAACAAACTTATCATAAGATATCACTTATGAAGATCCTGTAAACATGGCTACACATGAACTGAGTTAGGAAAGAGAACAGAGTCTCACGTTTAGAAAGCACTCTTATGCCTCCTTAAGGGGGAAGGAGAGGCGGGGTGATGCATAAAACCAAAGTTTGACATAAGCAAAGTACCATTTCTAAAACCAACTTTGGAATAGACAAGACCTACACCTTCCTCAGGGAAAGGGACTCAAAACCCCATATTTCCCTCAGCGGAATAGATCTGACTACTAAGAAACTTAAAACCTATGTATTGATATGTCTCTGTAAGGGAATCAAGTGTGTCTAGACTGGCATAAACATGGCAGCGAGAATCAGCTCAAACCCACTATAAAAAGGAATTTCAAATACAAAACCAAAAAACAGGGAAATTCTTTACATTTCCTTCAGGCTCTCTGATGAAACCTGGAATGACCCTATCTACAATGACAGCTGGATGTGGCATAAGGCTGGACACTTGGGACTGAGGGGATTGGTGAGATTGGGTGAGCAAATGCAGACCCTTTAAAGCAAAAATGGATGGCCCCCATTCCATGGGTCCCAACTCTCCAGGTTGAAGGGAATATTACTACAGCTATAACATGTATGGGAAACCTAGAGAATGGACACACTGTGAATACAAAAGGTTTCTACAACTCAACGAATAGTCCCCCTTCTGGTGCTCCGGTTTGACTTTCCAACTGCTTTACTATCAATCTCCCAAATTGGAGAGACAGCCCCTTTAACCTCCTGGTTCGCACAGGTTGCCAATTTTGCAGTGGATGGAAGGGAAGAGGGAGAACCAATGAGAGAGTAGCTGTTAGGCATTTGGACGGGCACATGTCCCTCTAATTTCCCGGCAGGAAGAAGAATTAACCAGTGTCTCAGCCACCCACCGGGAACCAGTAAAGTTCCTGAACCAAAATTTTGGACTAGCGTACAGCTCACAAAATACGAGTTGAAAAATGGAGCTCAGGGGCACAGCAATTCACAAACGGGCAGAGTAATAAAGGAAAACTATCGTCCAAAAATCTGTTGAGGGAAGGCAACGAGGAGGACCTGAAAGCGAGGCAGAATAGCAGGAAACAGATTTCAAGAGGTACGTTGGTATCACCTTTAAAGCACAGGAAGAGGGGCACAACTTCAACAATGACGCACTTGGCCTAAAAGGGCGTATGCGTTTTCTCCTGAATATATTCAGGAGAAAACGCATACGCCCTTTTTGGCCAAGCAAGCAAGCGGGCAATGCAAGTCTGCACTACAAAGAAGTATCACTTCCCACCGGTCAAAAGGGACATCCACAAATGTGTAAAAACCAGAAAGGCAAGACAGGACCTGGAGAACAGGGGGCCTTGTTATGCTGATGGGCAGGATGTAAATTGCCAACTGCCTCACTGGAGGAGTGCATTGTGTTCCCTAAAACAAGGAAACAACCGAGCTACAGAGCCAAGGGCACTTCCAGTCTAGGAAATATACCTTGGGAAAACTGAAAATCAATAAGACAGAGCCACACCCAAATTTAGGGCTGCACTGCTTATAAGAACCTCAACTTGTGTACACCTTAAATATCCCAGGAAATTTAAAAATGGTTCAAAAAAATGTGGTATTTATGTACGATGGAATATCCCTCAGCCATGAAATCAATGTCATAAGACCAGGAGCAGCAAAGTGAGTGGATTCAAATACGATGATTCTAAGTGAAATAAGTCACACAGAAAAAGAAATTTATCATAAGATATCACTTATGAAGATCCTGTAAACATGGCTCCACATGAACTGAGTTAGGAAAGAGAACAGAGTCTCACATTTAGAAAACACTCTTATGCCTGCTTAAGGTGAAAGGAGAGGTGGGGTGATGCATAAAACCAGAGTTTGATATAAGTACAGGTACCATTTCTAAAACCAACTGTGGAAGAGACAAGACCTACACCTTCCTCAGTGAAAGGGACTCAAAACCCCATATTTCCCGCAGAGGAATAGATCTGAATAGTAAGAATCTTAAAACCTATGTATTGATATGTCTCTGTAAGGGAATCAAGTGTGTCTAGACTGGCATAAACATGACAGCGAGAATCAGCTCAAACCCACAATAAAAAGGAATTTCATAAACAAAACCAAAAAACAGGGAAATTCTTTACATTTCCTTCAGGGTTTCTGATGAAACCTGGAATGACCCTATCTACAATGACAGCTGGATGTGCTATAAGGCTGAACACTTGGGACTGAGAAGATTGGTGATATTGGGTTAGCAAATGCAGACCCTTTAAAGCAAAAATGGATGGCCCCCATTCCATGGGTCCCAACTCTCCAGGTTGAAGGGAATATTACTACAGCTATAACATGTATGGGAAACCTAGAGAATGGACACACTGTGAATACAAAAGGTTTCTAAAACTCAACGAATAGTCCCTCTCCTGGTGCCCCAGTTTGACTTTCCAAGTTCTTTACTATCAATCACCCAACTTTGAGAGACAACACCTTTAACCTCCTGGTTCGCACAGGTTGCCAATTTGGCAGAGGATGGAAGGGAAGAGGGAGAACCAATGAGAAAATAGCTGTTAGGCATTTGGACGGGCACATGTCACTCTAATTTCCCGGCAGGAAGAAGAATTAACCAAAGTCTCAGCCACCCACCGGGAACCAGTATAGGTCCTGAACCAAAGTTTTGGACTTGGGTACAGCTCACAAAAAAAGAGTTGAAAAACGGAGCTCAGGGGCACAGCAATTCCCAAACTGGCAGAGTAATAAAGGACAACTCTCGTCCGAAAATCTGTTGAGGGAATGCAACGAGGCGGACTTGAAAGCGAGGCAGAATAGCAGGATACAGATTTCAAGAGGTACGTTGGAATTGCCTTTAAAGCACAGGAAGAGGGGCAAAACTTCAACAATGACGCACTTGGCCAAAAAGGGCGTATGCGTTTTCTCCTGAATATATTCAGGAGAAAACGCATACGACCTTTTTGGCCAAGCAAGCAATTGGGCAATGCAAATCTGCACTACAAAGAAGTATCACTTCCCACCGGTCAAAAGGGACATCCACAAAATGTGTAAAAACCAGAAAGGCAAGACAGGCCGTGGAGAACAGGGAGCATTTTTATGCTGATGGGCGGGATGTAAATTGCCAACTGCCTCACTGGAGGAGTGCATTGCATTCCCTAAAACAAGTAAACAACAGAGCTACAGAGCCAAGGGCACTTCCAGTCTAGGGAATATACCTTGGGAAAACTGAAAATCAGTAAGACAGAGCCACCCCCAAATTTAGGGCTGCACTACTTACAAGAACCTCAACTTGGGTACAACTTAAATATCCCAGGAAATATAAAAATGGTTCAAAAAATTGTGGTACTTATGTACGATGGAATATCCCTCAGCCATGAAATCAATGTCATAAGACCAGGAGTAGCAAAGTGAGTGGATTCAGGTACGATGATTCTAAGTGAAATAAGTCACACAGAAAAACAAACTTATCATAAGATATCACTTATGAAGATCCTGTAAACATGGCTACACATGAACTGAGTTAGGAAAGAGAACAGAGTCTCACGTTTAGAAAACACTCTTATGCCTCCTTAAGGGGGAAGGAGAGGCGGGGTGATGCATAAAACCAAAGTTTGACATAAGCAAAGGACCATTTCTAAAACCAACTTTGGAATAGACAAGACCTACACCTTCCTCAGTGAAAGGGACTCAAAACCCCATATTTCCCTCAGCGGAATAGATCTGACTACTAAGAAACTTAAAACCTATGTATTGATATGTCTCTGTAAGGGAATCAAGTGTGTCTAGACAGGCATAAACATGGCAGCGAGAATCAGCTCAAACCCACTATAAAAAGGAATTTCAAATACAAAACCAAAAAACAGGGAAATTCTTTACATTTCCTTCAGGCTCTCTGATGAAACCTGGAATGACCCTATCTACAATGACAGCTGGATGTGGCATAAGGCTGGACACTTGGGACTGAGGGGATTGGTGAGATTGGGTGAGCAAATGCAGACCCTTTAAAGCAAAAATGGATGGCCCCCATTCCATGGGTCCCAACTCTCCAGGTTGAAGGGAATATTACTACAGCTATAACATGTATGGGAAACCTAGAGAATGGACACACTGTGAATACAAAAGGTTTCTAAAACTCAACGAATAGTTCCTCTCCTGGTGCTCCGGTTTGACTTTCCAACTGCTTTACTATCAATCTTCCTAATTGGAGAGACAGACCCTTTAAGCTCCTGGTTCGCACAGGTTGCCAATTTTGCAGAGGATGGAGGGAAGAGGGAGAACCAATGAGAGAGTAGCTGTTAGGCATTTGGACGGGCACATGTCACTCTAATTTCGCGGCAGGAAGAAGAATTAAGCAATGTCTCAGCCACCCACCGGGAACCAGTATAGATCCTGGACCAAAATTATGGACTTGCGTACAGCTCACAAAAAACGAGTTGAAAAATTGAGCTCAGGGGCACAGCAATTCGCAAACTGGCAGAGTAATAAAGGACAACTATCGTCCAAAAATCTGTTGAGGGAAGGCAACGAGGCGGACTTGAAAGCGAGGCACAATAGCAGGAAACAGATTTCAAGAGGTACGTTGGAATCGCCTTTAAAGCACAGGAAGAGGGGCACAACTTCGACAATGACGTACTTGGCCAAAAGGGCGTATGCGTTTTTTCCTGAATATATTCAGGAGAAAACGCATACCCCCTTTCTGGCCAAGCAAGCAAGCGGGCAATGCAAATCTGCACTACAAAGAAGTATCACTTCCCACCGGTCAAAAGGGACATCCACAAATGTGTAAAAACCAGAAAGGCAAGACAGGCCCTGGAGAACAGGGAGCCTTGTTATGCTGATGGGCGGGATGTAAATTGCCAACTGACTCACTGGAGGAGTGCATTGTGTTCCCTAAAACAAGTAAACAACAGAGCTACAGAGCTAAGGGCACTTCCAGGCTAGGGAATATACCTTGGGAAAACTGAAAATCAATAAGACAGAGCCACACCCAAATTTAGGGCTGTACTGCTTATAAGAACCTCAACTTGTGTACACATTAAATATCCCAGGAAATATAAAAGTGGTTCAAAAAATTGTAGTACTTATGTACGATGGAATATCCCTCAGTCATGAAATCAATGTCATAAGACCAGGAGCAGCAAAGTGAGTGGATTCAGGTACGATGATTCTAAGTGAAATAAGTCACACAGAAAAAGAAACTTATCATAATATATTACTTATGAAGATCCTGTAAACATGGCTGCACATGAACTGAGTTAGGGAAGAGAACAGAGTCTCACATTTAGAAAACACTCTTATGCCTGCTTAAGGGGGAAGGAGAGGTGGGGTGATGCATAAAACCAGAGTTTGACATAAGCACAGGTACCATTTCTAAAACCAACTTTGGAATAGACAAGACCTACAACTTCCTCAGTGAAAGGGACTCAAAACACCATATTTCCCGCAGAGGAATAGATCTGACTAGTAAGAATCTTAAAACCTATGTATTGATATGTCTCTGTAAGGGAAACAAGTGTGTCTAGACTTGCATAAACATGGCAGCGAGAATCAGCTCAAACCCACTATAAAAAGGAATTTCAAATACAAAACCAAAAAACAGGGAAATTCTTTACATTTCCTTCAGGCTCTCTGATGAAACCTGGAATGACCCTATCTACAATGACAGCTGGATGTGGCATAAGGCTGGACACTTGGGACTGAGAGGATTGGTGAGATTGGGTGAGCAAATGCAGACCCTTTAAAGCATAAAAGCATGGCCCCCATTCCATGGGTCCTAACTCTCCAGGTTGAAGGGAATATTACTACAGCTATAACATGTATGGGAAACCTAGAGAATGGACACACTGTGAATACAAAAGGTTTCTACAACTCAACGAATAGTCCCCCTTCTGGTGCTCCGGTTTGACTTTCCAACTGCTTTACTATCAATCTCCCAAATTGGAGAGACAGCCCCTTTAACCTCCTGGTTCGCACAGTTTGCCAATTTTGCAGTGGATGGAAGGGAAGAGGGAGAACCAATGAGAGAGTAGCTGTTAGGCATTTGGACGGGCACATGTCACTCTAATTTCCCGGCAGGAAGAAGTATTCACCAGTGTCTCAGCCACCCACCGGGAACCAGTAAAGTTCCTGAACCAAAATTTTGGACTAGCGTACAGCTCACAAAATACGAGTTGAAAATTGGAGCTCAGGGGCACAGCAATTCACAAACGGGCAGAGTAATAAAGGACAACTATCGTCCAAAAAATCTGTTGAGGGAAGGCAACGAGGAGGACTTGAAAGCGAGGCAGAATACCAGGAAACAGATTTCAAGAGGTACGTTGGTATCGCCTTTAAAGCACAGGAAGAGGGGCACAACTTCAAAAATGACACACTTGGCCAAAAAGGCGTATGCGTTTTCTCCTGAATATATTCAGGAGAAAACGCATACGCCCTTTTTGGCCAAGCAAGCAAGCGGGCAATGCTAATCTGCACTACAAAGAAGTATCACTTCCCACCGGTCAAAAGGGACATCCAAAAATGTGTAAAAACAAGAAAGGCAAGACAGGCCCTGGAGAACAGGGAGCCTTGTTATGCTGATGGGCGGGATGTAAATGGCCAACTGCCTCACTGGAGGAGTGCATTGCGTTCCCTAAAACAAGGAAACAACAGAGCTACAGAGCCAAGGGCACTTCCAGTCTAGGAAATATACCTTGGGAAAACTGAAAATCAATAAGACAGAGCCACACCCAAATTTAGGGCTGCACATCTTATAAGAACCTCAACTTGTGTACACCTTAAATATCCCAGGAAATTTAAAAATGGTTCAAAAAATGTGGTATTTATGTACGATGGAATATCCCTCAGCCATCAAATCAATGTCATAAGACCAGGAGTAGCAAAGTGAGTGGATTCAAATACGATGATTCTAAATGAAATAAGTCACACAGAAAAAGAAACTTATCATAAGATATCACTTATGAAGATCCTGTACACATGGCTACACATGAACTGAGTTAGGAAAGATAACAGAGTCTCACATTTAGAAAACACTCTTATGCCTGCTTAAGGGGAAAGGAGAGGTGGGCTGATGCATAAAACCAGAGTTTGATATAAGTACAGGTACCATTTCTAAAACCAACTGTGGAATAGACAAGACCTACACCTTCCTCAGTGAAAGGCACTCAAAACCCCATATTTCTCGCAGAGGAATAGATCTGAATAGTAAGATTCTTAAAACCTATGTATTGATATGTCTCTGTAAGGGAATCAAGTGTGTCTAGACTGGCATAAACATGACAGCGAGAATCAGCTCAAACCCACTATAAAAAGGAATTTCATAAACAAAACCAAAAAACAGGGAAATTCTTTACATTTCCTTCAGGGTCTCTGATGAAACCTGGAATGACCCTATCTACAATCACAGCTGGATGTGCTATAAGGCTGAACACTTGGGACTGAGAAGATTGGTGATATTGGGTGACCAAAAGCAGACCATTTAAAGCAAAAATTGATGGCCCCCATTCCATGGGTCCCAACTCTCCAGGTTGAAGGGAATATTACTACAGCTATAACATGTATGGGAAACCTAGAGAGTGGACACACTGTGAATACAAAATGTTTCTAAAACTCAACGAATAGTCCCTCTCCTGGTGCCCCGGTTTGACTTTCCAAGTTCTTTACTATCAATCTCCCAACTTTGAGAGACAACACCTTTAACCTCCTGGTTCGCACAGGTTGCCAATTTGGCAGAGGATGGAAGGGAAGAGGGAGAACCAATGAGACAATAGCTGTTAGGAATTTGGACGGGCACATGTCACTCTAATTTCCCGGCAGGAAGAAGAATTAAGCAAAGTCTCAGCCACCCACCGGGAACCAGTATAGGTCCTGAACCAAAGTTTTGGACTTGGGTACAGCTCACAAAAAAAGAGTTGAAAAACGGAGCTCAGGGGCACAGCAATTCACAAACTGGCAGAGTAATAAAGGACAACTATCGTCCGAAAATCTGTTGAGGGAATGCAAAGAGGCGGACTTGAAAGCGAGGCAGAATAGAAGGATACAGATTTCAAGAGGTACTATGGAATCGCCCTTAAAGCACAGGAAGAGGGGCACAACTTTGACAATGACGCACTGGGCGAAAAAGGGCGTATGCATTTTCTCCTGAATATATTCAGGAGAAAACGCATACGACCTTTTTAGCCAAGCAAGCAATCGGGCAATGCAAATCTGCACTACAAAGAAGTATAATTTCCCTCCGGTCAAAAGGGACATCCACAAAATGTGTAAAAACCAGAAAGGCAAGACACGCCGTGGAGAACAGGGAGCATTGTTATGCTGATGGGTGGGATGTAAATTGCCAACTGCCTCACTGGAGGAGTGCATTGCATTCCCTAAAACAAGTAAACAACAGAGCTACAGAGCCAAGGGCACTTCCAGTCTAGGGAATATACCTTGGGAAAACTGAAAATCAATAAGACAGAGCCACCCCCAAATTTAGGGCTGCACTACTTACAAGAACCTCAACTTGGGTACAACTTAAATATCCCAGGAAATATAAAAATGGTTCAAAAAATTGTGGTACTTATGTACGATGGAATATCCCTCAGCCATGAAATCAATGTCATAAGACCAGGAGCAGCAAAGTGAGTGGATTCAGGTACGATGATTCTAAGTGAAATAAGTCACACAGAAAAACAAACTTGTCATAAGATATCACTTATGAAGATCCTGTAAACATGGCTACACATGAACTGAGTTAGGAAACAGAACAGAGTCTCACATTTACAAAACACTCTTAAGCCTCCTTAAGGGGGAAGGAGAGGCGGGGTGATGCATAAAACCACAGTTTGACATAAGCACAGGTACCATTTCTAAAACGAACTTTGGAATAGACAAGACCTACACCTTCCTCAGTGAAAGGGACTCAAAACCCCATATTTCCCTCAGCGGAATAGATCTGACTAGTAAGAAACTTAAAACCTATGTATTGATATGTCTCTGTAAGGGAATCAAGTGTGTCTAGACTGGCATAAACATGACAGCGAGAATCAGCTCAAACCCACTGTAAAAAGGAATTTCAAATACAAAACCAAAAAACAGTGAAATTCTTTACATTTCCTTCAGGCTCTCTGATGAAACATGGAATGACCCTATCTACAATGACAGCTGGATGTGGCATAAGGCTGGACACTTGGGACTGAGAGGATTGGTGAGATTGGGTGAGCAAATGCAGACCCTTTAAAGCATAAATGCATGGCCCCCATTCCATGGGACCTAACTCTACAGGTTGAAGGGAATATTACTACAGCTATAACATGTATGGGAAACCTAGAGAATGGACACACTGTGAATACAAAAGGTTTCTACAACTCAACGAATAGTCCCCCTTCTGGTGCTCCGGTTTGACTTTCCAACTGCTTTACTATCAATCTCCCAAATTGGAGAGACAGCCCCTTTAACCTCCTGGTTCGCACAGGTTGCCAATTTTGCAGTGGATGGAAGGGAAGAGGGAGAACCAATGAGAGAGTAGCTGTTAGGCATTTGGACGGGCACATGTCACTCTAATTTCCTGGCAGGAAGAAGAATTAACCAGTGTCTCAGCCACCCACCGGGAACCAGTGTAGTTCCTGAACCAAAATTTTGGACTAGCGTACAGCTCACAAAATACGAGTTGAAAAATGGAGCCCAGGGGCACAGCAATTCACAAACGGGCAGAGTAATAAAGGACAACTATCGTCCAAAACTCTGTTGAGGGAAGGCAACGAGGAGGACTTGAAAGCGAGGCAGAATAGCCGGAAACAGATTTCAAGAGGTACGTTGGTATCGCCTTTAAAGCACAGGAAGAGGGGCACAACTTCAACAATGACGCACTTGGCCAAAAAGGCGTATGCGTTTTCTCCTGAATATATTCAGGAGAAAACGCATACGCCGTTTTTGGCCAAGCAAGCAATCGGGCAATGCAAATCTGCACTACAAAGAAGTATCATTTCCCACCGGTCAAAAGGGACATCCACAAAATGTGTAAAAACCAGAATGGCAAGACACGCCCGTGGAGAACAGGGTGCATTGTTATGCTGATGGGCGGGATGTAAATTGCCAACTGCCTCACTGGAGGAGTGCATTGCATTCCCTAAAACAAGTAAACAACAGAGCTACAGAGCCAAGGGCACTTCCAGTCTAGGGAATATACCTTGGGAAAACTGAAAATCAATAAGACAGAGCCACCCCCAAATTTAGGGCTGCACTACTTACAAGAACCTCAACTTGGGTACAACTTAAATATCCCAGGAAATATAAAAATGGTTCAAAAATTTGTGGTACTTATGTACGATGGAATATCCCTCAGCCATGAAATCAATGTCATAAGATCAGGAGCACCAAAGTGAGTGGATTCAGGTACGATGATTCTAAGTGAAATAAGTCACACAGAAAAACAAACTTATCATAAGATATCACTTATGAAGATCCTGTAAACATGGCTACACATGAACTGAGTTGGGAAAGAGAACAGAGTCTCACATTTAGAAAACACTCTTATGCCTCCTTAAGGGGGAAGGAGAGGCGGGGTGATGCATAAAACCAAAGTTTGACATAAGCACAGGTACCATTTCTAAAACCAACTTTGGAATAGACAAGACCTGCACCTTCCTCAGTGAAAGGGACTCAAAACCCCATATTTCCCTCAGCGGAATAGATCTGACTACTAAGAAACTTAAAACCTATGTATTGATATGTCTCTGTAAGGGAATCAAGTGTGTCTAGACTGGCATAAACATGACAGCGAGAATCAGCTCTAACCCACTATAAAAAGGAATTTCATAAGCAAAACCAAAAAACAGGGAAATTCTTTACATTTATTTCAGGGTCTCTGATGAAACATGGAATGACCCTATCTACAATGACAGCTGGATGTGGCATAAGGCTGGACACTTGGGACTGAGCGGATTGGTGAGATTGGTTGAGCAAATGCAGACCCTTTAAAGCTAAAATGGATGGCCCCCATTCCATGGGTCCCAACTCTCCAGGTTGAAGGGAATATTACTACAGCTATAACATGTATGGGAAACCTAGAGAATGGACACACTGTGAATACAAAAGGTTTCTAAAACTCAACGAATAGTTCCTCTCCTGGTGCTCCGGTTTGACTTTCCAACTGCTTTACTATCAATCTTCCAAACTGGAGAGACAGACCCTTTAAGCTCCTGGTTCGCACAGGTTGCCAATTTTGCAGAGGATGGAGGGAAGAGGGAGAACCAATGAGAGAGTAGCTGTTAGGCATTTGGACGGGCACATGTCACTCTAATTTCGCGGCAGGAAGAAGAATTAAGCAATGTCTCAGCCACCCACCGGGAACCAGTATAGATCCTGAACCAAAATTATGGACTTGCGTACAGCTCACAAAAAACGAGTTGAAAAATTGAGCTCAGGGGCACAGCAATTCGCAAACTGGCAGAGTAATAAAGGACAACTATCGTCCAAAAATCTGTTGAGGGAAGGCAACGAGGCGGACTTGAAAGCGAGGCACAATAGCAGGAAACTGATTTCAAGAGGTACGTTGGAATCGCCTTTAAAGCACAGGAAGAGGGGCACAACTTCGACAATGACGTACTTGGCCAAAAGGGCGTATGCGTTTTTTCCTGAATATATTCAGGAGAAAACGCATACCCCCTTTCTGGCCAAGCAAGCAAGCGGGCAATGCAAATCTGCACTACAAAGAAGTATCACTTCCCACCGGTCAAAAGGGACATCCACAAAATGTGTAAAAACCAGAAAGGCAAGACAGGCCCTGGAGAACAGGGAGCATTGTTATGCTAATGGGCGGGATGTAAATTGCCAACTGCCTCACTGGAGGAGTGCATTGAATTCCCTAAAACAAGTAAACAACAGAGCTACAGAGCCAAGGGCACTTCCAGTCTAGGGAATATACCTTGGGAAAACTGAAAATCAATAAGACAGAGCCACCCCCAAATTTAGGGCTGCACTACTTACAAGAACCTCAACTTGGGTACAACTAAATATCCCAGGAAATATAAAAATGGTTCAAAAAATTGTGGTACTTATGTACGATGGAATATCCCTCAGCCATGAAATCAATGTCATAAGACCAGGAGCAGCAAAGTGAGTGGATTCAGGTACGATGATTCTAAGTGAAATAAGTCACACAGAAAAACAAACTTATCATAAGATATCACTTATGAAGATCCTGTAAACATGGCTACACATGAACTGAGTTAGGAAAGAGAACAGAGTCTCACATTTAGAAAACACTCTTATGCCTCCTTAAGGGGGAAGGAGAGGCGGGGTGATGCATAAAACCAGAATTGATATAAGCACGGGTACCGTTTCTAAAACCAACTTTGGAATAGACAAGACCTACACCTTCCTCAGTGAAAGGGACTCAAAACCCCATATTTCCCGCAGAGGAATAGATCTGACTAGTAAGAATCTTAAAACCTATGTATTGATATGTCTCCGTAAGGGAATCAGTTGTGTCTAGACTGGCATAAACATGGCAGCGAGAATCTGCTCAAACCCACTATAAAAAGGAATTTCGAGTCGGAGCGCAGGGAGACGACTGGGGCTGGCGGCAGGAAGAGAGCCTGAAGGGGTTAGTGCACCACGGCTAGCCCGGAGGGAGTCCGGGGAAAGGGTCTGGAGCTGCTGAAGAGGCAAGAGACTTTTTTCCCTTTTGTTTCCTGGTGCGCGAGGAGAGGGCATTAAGAGGGCTGCTTGGGGAAGCGCCGGAGACAGGCACGAGCCGCGGGTAAGGCACGGACCTCGGAGACGGTCGTGGGCCGCCGCCGCCGCGGCCCGCCGCCGCCCGCCGCCGCGGCCCGCCGCCGCCGCCGCTGCCGCCGCCGCAGCGGGGCCTGTGTGCGAGCGCGGGTCACTGTCCGCCCCGCCTTCCGGGGGGCCTGTGCACCCCGCCACTGCCGCGGTCTTCCGAGACCCGGGGACGGCTTTCCCGGGAAAGCGCACGGAGCACCACAGGCTGCTGCAACGTCACGCCGGCCTCTGCCGCCGCTGGCCCGCCCCACACTGCGCGCCCCTCCCTCCCCTCTGCCTGAGTGAGCTAGAGCCACCAAATCAGTGGCTCCTTTAAACCCGTCCTGTCTGAGTGAAGAACGGACGCCCTCAGGCGACCTACGCGCAGAGGCGGGGCCAGGTCCAAGGCTGAGACCCGGGAGCTGTGAGAGCAGAGGCACGGAAATCTCTCTGTGCAGCCTCGGAGGCAGCGGATTAAAGCTCCACGGTCCACTTGATGTGCCCTGCGTCTGTGGAGTGCATGAATGGACAGCGAACATCCCAAATTGAGGAAGTGGACTTTGAGGACAAGATTTAAGACTTTCCCCCCTTTTCCTCTTTTTACAACGAATTATTCCAAATTAAGGAGGTGGACTTAGAGAGCAAGATTTCAGACTTCTCGCCCTTTTCCTCTTTTTACAACGAATTATCCCAAATTGAGGAGGTGGACTTGGAGAGCAAGATTTTTGATTTTTCCCCCTGCTCTCTTTTTGTGAATGTGTATGTGTAATCTTCTGTGTAAGATTCTCTCTGTATAGCTTTGCTTCCACCATATGTCCCAGGGTTCTATCGGTCCGTTTTTTTTTTTTTTCTTCAATAATTACTTTCTAATTTTAATAATGCTACTATATTTCATACTTTATTCTATTTTACTTTACCTGCTCTTTCTTTTTTTCCTACTCTCCCTTCCTCCCTCCCTCCCTCCGCTCCTCCTTTCCTTCTTTCTTTTTCTTTCCTCCCTCCCACCCTTCTTCTTTCCTCTTTCTTTTTCTTTCCTTCCTCCCTCACTCCTGTCTTTCTTCCTTTCATTCCTCCCCATCCCTCCTTTCTTTCCTTCTTTCTTTCCATCCTTCCTCCCTCCCTCCTTCCTTTCTTTCTTCCTTCCTTCCTTCCTTCCTTTCTTCCCTTCTTCCTTTCTTTCCCTCTCTCTTTCTTTCTTCTACTAATTCTTTCTTTCTACTTTTTCTCCCTGTTATTCTGAGCCGGGTGGATGAAAGGCTCTTGGTGCTGCAGCCAGGAGCCAGTGCTGTGCCTCTGAAGTGGGAGAGCCAACTTCAGGACACGGGTCCACAAGAGACCTCCCAGCTCCACATAATATCAAGCAGAGAAAATCTCCCAGAGATCTCCATCCCAACACCAGCACCCAGCTTCAGTCAACGACCAGCAAGCTACAGTGCGGGTCACCCTATGCCAAGCAACTAGCAAGGCAGGAACACAACCCCACCCATTAGCAGAGAGGCTAACTAAAAACATAATAAGGCCATAGGCACCCCAAAACACACCACCAGACGTGGACCTGTCCACCAGGAAGACAAGATCGAGCCTCAACCACCAGAGCACAGGAATTAGTCCCCCCCACCAGGAAGCCTACACAACCTACTGAAACAACCTTAGCCACTGGGGTCAGACACCAAAAACAACGGGAACTACGAATCTGCAGCCGGCAAAAAGGAGACGCCAAACACAGTAACATAAGCAAAATGAGAAGGCAGAAAAACACACAGCAGGTGAAGGAGCAAGATAAACACCTACCAGACCTAACAAATGAAGAGGTAATAGGCAGTCTACCTGAAAAAGAATTCAGAATAATGATAGTAAAGCTGATCCAAGATTCTATTTCCAAGATCCATAATCTTGGAAATAGAATAGACAACATGCAAGAAACAGTTAACAAGGACCTAGAAGAACTAAAGATGAATCAAGCATCGATTAAAAACACAATAAATGAAATGAAAAATACTCTAGATGGGATCAATAGCAGAATAACTGAGGCAGAAGAACGGATAAGTGAGGTGGAAGATAAAATAGTGGAAATAAGTGATGCAGAGCAAAATAAAGAAAAAAGAATGAAAAGAACAGAGGACAGTCTCAGAGACCTCTGGGACAACATTAAATGCACCAACATTCGAATTATAGGGGTTCCAGAAGAAGAAGAGAAAAAGAAAGGGACTGAGAAAATATTTGAAGAGATTATAGTTGAAAACTTCCCCAATATGGGAAAGGAAATAGTTAATCAAGTCCAGGAGGCACAGAGAGTCCCATACAGAATAAATCCAAGGAGAAATACACCAAGACACATATTAATCAAACTGTCAAAAATTAAACACAAAGAAATCATATTAAAAGCAGCAAGGCAAAAACAACAAATAACACACAAGGGAATCCCCATCAGGTTAACAGCTGATCTCTCAGCAGAAACCCTACAAGCCAGAAGGGAGTGGCAGGACATAATTAAAGTGATGAAGGAGAGAAACCAGCAACCTAGATTACTCTACCCAGCAAGGATCTCATTCAGATTTGATGGAGAAATTAAAACCTTTACAGAAAAGCAAAAGCTGAGAGAGTTCAGCACCACCAAGCCAGCTTTACAACAAATGCTAAAGGAACTTCTCTAGGCAAGAAACACAACAGAAGGAATATACCTACAATAACGAACCCAAAGCAATTAAGGAAATGTGAATAGGAACATACATATCAATAATTACCTTAAATGTAAATGGACTAAATGCTCCCACCAAAAGACACAGAGTGGCTGAATGGATACAAAAACAAGACCCATATATATGCTGTCTACAAGAGACACACTTCAGACCTAGAGACACATACAGATTGAAAGTAAAGGGATGGAAAAAGATATTCCATGCAAATGGAAATCAAAAGAAAGCTGGAGTAGCAATTCTTATATCAGACAAAATAGACTTTAAAATAAAGACTATTAGAAGAGACAAGGAAGGACACTACATAACGATAAATGGATCGATCCAAGAAGAAGATATAACAATTGTAAATATTTATGCACCCAACATAGGAGCACCTCAATACATAAGGCAAATACTAACAGCCATAAAAGGGGAAATCGACAGTAACACAATCATAGTAGGGGACTTTAACACCCCACTTTCACCAATGGACAGATCATCTAAAATGAAAATAAATAAGGAAACACAAGCTTTAAATGATACATTAAACGAGATGGACTTAGTTGATATTTATAGGACATTCCATCCAAAAACAACAGAATACACATTTTTCTCAAGTGCTCATGGAACATTCTCCAGGATAGATCATATCTTGGGTCACAAATCAAGCCTCGGTAATTTTAAGAAAATTGAAATTGTATCAAGTATCTTCTCCGACCACAATGCTATGAGACTAGACATCAATTACAGGAAAAGATGTGTAAAAAATACAAACACATGGAGGCTAAACAATACACTACTCAATAACGAAGTGATCACTGAAGAAATCAAAGAGGAAATTAAAAAATACCTAGAAACAAATGACAATGGAGACACGACGACCCAAAACCTATGGGACGCAGCAAAAGCAGTTCTAAGGGGGAAGTTTATAGCAATACAATCCCACCTTAAGAAACAGGAAACATCTCGAGTAAACAACCTGACCCTGCACCTAAAGCAATTAGAGAAAGAAGAACAAAAAACCCCCAAAGTTAGCAGAAGGAAAGAAATCATAAAGATCAGATCAGAAATAAATGAAAAAGAAAAAAAGGAAGCGATAGCAAAGATCAACCAAACTAAAAGCTGGTTCTTTGAGAAGATAAACAAAATTGACAAACCATTAGCCAGACTCATCAAGAAAAGAAGGGAGAAGACTCAAATCAATAGAATTAGAAATGAAAAAGGAGAAGTAACAACTGACACTGCAGAAATACAAAAGATTATGAGAGATTACTATAAGCAACTCTATTCCAATAAAATGGACAACCTGGAAGAAATGGACACATTCTTAGAAATGCACAACCTGTCAAGACTGACTCAGGAAGAAATAGAAAATATGAATAGACCAATCACAAGCACTGAAATTGAAACTGTGATTAAAAATCTTCCATCAAACAAAAGCCCAGGACCAGATGGCTTAACAGGTGAATTCTATCAAACATTTAGAGAAGAGCTAACACCTATCCTTCTCAAACTCTTCCAAAATATAGCAGAGGGAGGAACACTCCCAACTCATTCTACGAGGCTGACATCACCTTGATACCAAAACCAGGCAAGGATGTCACAAAGAAAGAAAACTACAGGCCAATATCACTGATGAACATAGATGCAAAAATCCTCAACAAAATACTAGCAAACAGAATCCAACAGCACATTAAAAGGATCATACACCATGATCAAGTGGGGTTTATCCCAGGAATGCAAGGATTCTTCAATATTCGCAAATCAATCAATGTAATACACCATATTAACAAGTTGAAGGAGAAAAACCATATGATCATCTCCATAGATGCAGAGAAAGCTTTCGACAAAATTCAGCACCCATTTATGATAAAAACCCTGCAGAAAGTAGGTATAGAGGGATCTTTCCTCAACATAATAAAGGCCATATATGGCAAACCCACAGCCAACATTGTCCTCAATGGTGAAAAACTGAAACCATTTCCACTAAGATCAGGAACAAGACAAGGCTGCCCACTCTCACCACTATTATTCAACATAGTTTTGGAAGTTTTAGCCACAGCAATCAGAGAAGAAAAGGAAATAAAAGGAATCCAAATTGGAAAAGAAGAAGTAAAGCTGTCACTGTTTGCAGATGACATGATACTATACATAGAGAATCCTAAAGATGCTACCGAAAAACTACTAGAGCTAATCAATGAATTTGGTAAAGTAGCAGGATATAAATTTAATGTACAGAAATCTCTGGCATTCCTGTACACTAATGATGAAAAATCTGAAAATGAAATCAAGAAAACACTCCCATTTACCTTTGCAACAAAAAGAATAAAATATCTAGGAATAAACCTACCTAAGGAGACAAAAGACCTGTATGCAGAAAATTATAAGACACTGATGAAAGAAATTAAAGATGATACAAATAGATGGAGAGATATACCATGCTCCTGGATTGGAAGAATCAATATTGTGAAAATGACTCTACTACCCAAAGCAATCTACAGATTCAATGCAATCCCTATCAAACTACCACTGGCATTTTTCGCAGAACTAGAACAAAAAATTTCAAAATTTGTTTGGAAAAACAAAAGACCCCGAATAGCCAAAGCAATCTTGAGAACGAAAAACGGAGCTGGAGGAATCAGGCTCCCTGACTTCAGACTATACTACAAAGCTACAGTAATCAAGACAGTATGGTACTGGCACAAAAACAGAAAGATAGTTCAATGGAACAGGATAGAAAGCCCAGAGATAAACCCGTGGACATATGTTCACCTTATCTTTGATAAAGGAGGCAGGAATGTACAGTGGAGAAAAGACAGTCTCTTCAATAAGTGGTGCTGGGAAAACTGGATAGGGACATGTAAAAATATGAGATTAGATCACTCCCTAACACCATACACAAAAATAAGCTCAAAATGGATTAAAGACCTAAATTTAAGGCCAGAAACTATCAAACTCTTAGAGGAAAACATAGGCAGAACACTCTATGACATAAATCACAGCAAGATTCTTTTTGACCCACCTCCTAGAGAAATGGAAATAAAGACAAAAATAAACACATGGGACCTAATGAAACTTAAAAGCTTTTGCACAGCAAAGGAAAACATAATCAAGACGAAAAGACAACCCTCAGAATGGGAGAACGTATTTGCAAATTAAGCAACTGACAAAGGATTAATCTCCAAAATTTATAAGCAGCTCAGGCAGCTCAATAACAAAAAAACAAACAACCCAATCCAAAAATGGGCAGAAGACCTAAATAGACATTTCTCCACAGAAGATATACAGACTGCCAACAAACACATGAAAGGATGCTCAACATCTTTACTCATCAGAGAAATGCAAATCAAAACTACAATGAGATATCATCTCACACCAGTCAGAATGGCCATCATCAAGAAATCTAGAAACAATAAATGCTGGAGAGGGTGTGGAGAAAAGGGAACACTCTTGCACTGCTGGTGGGAATGTGAATTGGTACAGCCACTATGGAGAACGGTATGGAGGTTCCTTAAAAATCTACAAATAGAACTACCATATGACCCAGCAATCCAACTACTGGGCATATACCCTGAGAAAACCATAATTCAAAAAGAGACATGTACCAAAATGTTCATTGCAGCTCTATTCACAATAGCCCAGAGCTGGAAACAACCTAAGTGTCCATCATCGGATGAATGGATAAAGAAGATGTGGCACATATATACAATGGAATATTACTCAGCCATAAAAAGAAACGAAACTGAGCTATTTGTAATGAGGTGGATAGACCTAGAGTCTGTCATACAGAGTGAAGTTAGTCAGAAAGAGAAAGACAAATACCGTATGCTAACACATATATACGGAATTTAAAAAAAAAGGAATGTCATGAAGAACCTAGGGGTAGAATGGGAATGAAGACAGAGACCTGCTTGAGAGTGGACTTGAGGATGTGGGGAGGGGGGAGGGTAAGCTGTGACAAAGCGAAGGAGAGGCATGGACATATATACACTACCAGACGTGGGGTAGATAGGTGGTGGGAAGCAGCTGCAGAGCACGGGGAGATCAGCTCAGTGCTTTGTGACCGCCTGGAGGGGTGGGATGGGGAGGGTGGGAGGGAGGGAGATGCATGGGGGAAGGGATGTGGGAACAGATGTATATGTATGACTGATTCACTTTGTTATAAAGCAGAAACTAATTAAAAAATAAATAAAAAAAATGATTACACAGGCTGCAACTAAGACCCAGTGCAGCCAAATAAATAAATATTTAAAAAAAAAAAAAGGAATTTCAAAAACAAAACCAAAAAACCGGGAAATTCTTTACAATTCCTTCAGGGTCTCTGATGAAACCTGGAATGACCCTATCTACAATGACAGCTGGATGTGGTATAAGGCTGGACACTTGGGACTGAGAGGATTGGTGGGATTGGGTGAGCAAATGCAGACGCTTTAAAGCAATAATGCATGGCCCCCATTCCATGGGTCCCAACTCTTCAGGTTGAAGGGAATATTACTACAGCTATAACATGTACGGGAAACCTAGAGAATGGACACACTGTGAATACAAAAGGTTTCTAAAACTCAACGAATTGTCCCTCTCCTGGTGCTCCGGTTTGACTTTCCAACTGCTTTACTATCAATCTCCCAACTTGGAGAGACAGCCCCTTTAAGCTCCTGGTTCGCACAGGTTGCCAATTTGGCAGAGGATGGAAGGGAAGAGGGAGAACCAAAGAGAGACTAGCTGTTAGGCATTTGGACGGGCACATGTCACTCTAATTTCCCGGCAGGAAGAAGAATTAACCAAAGTCTCAGCCACCCACCAGGAACCAGTATAGGTTCTGAACCAAAATATTGGACTTGCGTACAGCTAACAAAAAACGAGTTGAAAAATGGAGCCCAGGGGTACAGCAATTCACAAACTGGCAGAGTAATAAAGGACAAGTATCGTCCAAAAATTGTTGAGGGAAGGCAACGAGGCGGACTTGAAAGCAAGGCAGAATAGCAGGAAACAGATTTCAAGAGGTACGTTGGAATCGCCTTTAAAGCACAGGAAGAGGGACACAACTTCAACAATGACACACTTGGCCAAAAAGTGCCTATGCGTTTTCTCCTGAATATATTCAGGAGAAAACGCATAGGCCCTTTTTGGCCAAGCCAGCAAGCGGGCAATGCAAATCTGCACTACAAAGAAGTATCACTTCCCACCGGTCAA
Source organism: Mesoplodon bidens (assembly GCF_964165515.1). Lineage (NCBI taxonomy): Eukaryota > Metazoa > Chordata > Mammalia > Artiodactyla > Ziphiidae > Mesoplodon > Mesoplodon bidens. The sequence continues at coordinate 26,461 of NW_027671352.1, forward strand.
AAGGGACATCCACAAAATGTGTAAAAACCAGAAAGGCAAGACAGGCCCTGGAGAAGTGGGAGCCTTGTTATGCTGATGGGCGGGATGTAAATTGCCAACTGCCTCACTGGAGGAGTGCATTGTGTTCCCTAAAACAAGTAAACAACAGAGCTACAGAGCCAAGGGCACTTCCAGTCTAGGGAATAAACCTTGGGAAAACTGAAAATCAATAAGGCAGAGCCACCCTCTAATTTAGGGCTGCACTGCTTACAAGAACCTCAACTTGGGTACACCTTAAATATCCCAGGAAATATAAAAATGGTTTAAAAGATTGTGGTACTTACGTACGATAGAATATCCCTCAGCCATGAACTCAATGTCATAAGACCAGTAGCAGCAAAGTGAGTGGATTCAGGTACGATGATTCTAAGTGAAATAAGTCACACAGAAAAACAAAATTATCACAAGATATCACTTATGAAGATCCTGTAAACATGGTTACACATGAACTGAGTTAGGAAAGAGAACAGAGTCTCACATTTAGAAAACACACTTATGCCTGCTTAAGGGGATAGGAGAGGTGGGGTGATGCATAAAACCAGAGTTTGATATAAGCACAGGTACCATTTCTAAAACCAACTGTGGAATGGACAAGACCTACACCTTCCTCAGTGAAAGGGACTCAACATCCCATATTTCCCGCAGAGGAATAGATCTGACTAGTAAGAATCTTAAAACCTATGTATTGATATGTCTCTGTAAGGGAATCAAGTGTGTCTAGACAGGCATAACCATGGCAGCGAGAATCAGCTCAAACCCACTATAAAAAGGAATTTCAAAAACAAAACCAAAAAACAGGGAAATTCTTTACAATTCCTTCAGGGTCTCTGATGAAACCTGGAATGACCCTATCTACAATGACAGCTGGATGTGGTAGAAGGCTGTACACTTGGGACTGAGAGGATTGGTGAGGTTGTGTGAGCAAATGCAGACCCTTTACAGCAAAAATGCATGGCCCCCATTCCATGGGTCCCAACTCTCCATGTTGAAGGGAATATTACTACAGCTATAACATGTATGGGAAACCTAGAAAATGGACACACTGTGAATACAAAAGGTTTCTAAAACTCAACGAATAGTCCCTCTCCTGGTGCTCCGGTTTGACTTTCCAACTGCTTTACTATTAGTCTCCCAACGTGGAGAGACAGACCCTTTAAGCTCCTGGTTCGCACAGTTTGCCAATTTGGCAGAGGATGGAAGGGAAGAGGGGGAGCTAATGAGAGAGTAGCTGTTAGGCATTTGGACGGGCACATGTCATTCTAATTTGCCGGCAGGAAGAATAATTAACCAAAGTCTCAGCCACCAACCGGGAACAAGTATAGGTCCTGAACCAAAATTTTGGACTTGCGTACAGCTCACAAAAAACGAGTTGAAAAATGGAGCTCAGGGGCACAGCAATTCACAAACTGGCAGAGTAATAAAGGACAACTATCGTCCAAAAATCTGTTGAGGGAAGGCAACGAGGCGGACTTGAAAGCGAGGCAGAATAGCAGGAAACAGATTTCAAGAGGTACGTTGAAATCGCCTGTAAAGCACAGGAAGAGGGGCACAACTTCTTGAATATTGCACTTGGGCAAAAAGGGCGTATGTGTTTTCTCCTGAATATATTCAGGAGAAAATGCATATGCTCTTTTTGGCCAAGCAAGCAAGCGGGCAATGCAAATCTGCACTACAAAGAAGTATCACTTCCCACTGGTAAAAAGGGACATCCAGAAAATATGTAAAAACCAGAAAGGCAAGACAGGCCCTGGAGAACAGGGAGTCTTGTTAGGCTAATGGGCAGAATGTAAATTTCTAAATGCCTCTCTGGGGGAGTGCATTGTGTTCCCTAAAACAAACAAAAAAACTGAGCTTCAGAGCCAATGGCAGTTCCAGTCAAGGCAATATACATTTAGAAAAATGAAAATCAGTAAGACAGAGCCACCCCAAAATTTAGGGCTGCACTGCTTACACGAACCTCAACTTGGGTACACCTTAAATGTCCCAGGAAAGAAAAAAATGGTTCAAGAAATTGTGGTACTTACGTACGACTGAATATCCCTTAGCCATGAAATCAATGTCATAAGGCCAGTAGCAGCAAAATGAGTGGATTCAGGTACAATGATTCTAAGTGAAATAAGTCACATTGAAAAAGAAACTTATCATAAGATATCACTTACAAAGGTCCTATAACCATGGCTACACATGAACTGAGTTAGGAAAGATAACAGAGTAACAAATCTTATCATATGTTATCACTCATAGGGTGAATGTACACATGGCTACACATGAACTGGATTAAAAACCAACAGAGTCACACATTTAGAAAACAATCTTCTGCCTGCTTAAGAGGAAAGCCGAGGTGGGGTGATGAATAAAACCACAGTTTTAAATTAACACAGATACTGTTACCTAAACCAAGTATGTAATAGACAACACCTACTCCCCGCACAATGAACTGGACTCAACACCCCCTATTCATTGCAGAGGAATATATCTGACTCTAAGAATTTTAAAACATATATATTCTGATGTCTCCATAAAGAAAGCATATGTGTGTATAATGGCATGAACACAGCACTGAAATTCAGCTAAATCCCCTTATAAAAATAAGTTTCAAAAGCAAAATGCAAAAACAGTGAAACAGAGAGAAATGTTAAAAATTACGTCCAGGGCCTGTGATCCAACCTGGATTGACCACCTTTACACCCACAGCTGGATGAGACATAAGACTGGACACTTGGGGCTGACAAGATTGCTGAGGTTGTGTGAGCAAAAGAACGCCACTTAGAGCAATACTGTGTGCTACGCATTCTAGTGGTCTCAACTCTCCAGGTTTAAGGGAATATTCCTACAGTTAAAACATGCATGGGAAACCCAGTGGATGGTACAGGGTGTAATTGGGAAAGTTTCCTAAAAGGTACCTCATTTTTCCTTTCGTCGTGCTCGGCTTCACCATTCCATCTGCATTACTAAAAATCTCCCCACTTGGAGTGTCAGCGCCTTTACCCTCCTTTTATGCACAGTTTGCAAATTGTGCAGAGCATGAACAGGAAGAGGGGAAACAAATGAGAGATTAGCTGTAGGTGTTTGGATGGGCACATATCACTCTACTTTCCCATCAGGAAGAAGCATTAACCAAAGGCTCAGCCTGAAGCCCTGGAACCAGACTAGGGCCTAAAGCCATCCTGCGGTATTGCAGCCAGCTCACAAATAGGCAGTTTGAAAAATGGATATCAGGGGCACAGCAATTCACAAACTTGCAGAGTTATAAAGGACAACTATCATCCAGAAATATATTGAGGTAAGGCGGTGAAGAGGATTTGAATGCAAGGCAGAATTGAAGGAAACAGATTTCAAGAGGTACATTGGAGTCATCTTTAAAGCACATGTAAAGCGACAGAACTCCAACAACGTTGCCCTTGGCAGAAAAGGGAGTATGTGTATTTTCTTGAATATATTCGGGAAAAAATGCATACGCCCTTTTTGGCCAAGCAAGCCATCAGGCATTGAAAATCCACACTACATAGAAGTGTCCCTTACCTCCAGTCAAAAGGGCCATCCACAAATAGTGTGAAAACCACAAATGCAGGACAGGCCATGGAGAAAAGGGAGCCTGGTTACACAGATGGACAGGATGTAAATTGCCAACAGCCTCTCTGCAGAACTGTATGTTGTTTTCTAAAACAGAGCTACAGAGCATAGCACACTTCCACTCATGGGCGTGTATTTTGGGAAAACTAAAAATCCGCAACACACAGCCAGCGCAAAATTTAGGGCTGCTCTGTTTACAAGAACCTCGACTTCGGTACACTTTAAATATCCCAGGAAAGGAAAAAAATGGATATAGATGTTGTGGTACTTATATACAATGGAATGTCACTCAGACATAAAATCAATGTCATAAGGCCAATAGCAGCATAATGAGTGGCTTTAGGTACGATGATGCTAAGTGAAATGAGCCACAAAGAAACAGAAACTTATTGTAATATATCACTTATAGAGGGAATGTAAACATGGCTACACATGAACTGAATTTCAAAAGAGAACAGAGTTACACATTTAGAAAACACACTTATGCCTCCTTAAGGGGAAAGGTGACGTGGGGTGATGTGTAAAAGCAGAGTTTGAAATTAGCACAGATACCATTCCATATACCAAATATGTAATAGACAAGACCTACTCCTTTCTCAATGAACTGGACACAAAACACCCTATTCACTGAAGAGGAATTTATCTGACTGGTAACAATCTTGAAACCTATGTATTTATATGTCTCCATAATGGAATCAAGTGTATGTAGATTGGCATAAACACAGATCAATGGAACAGGACAGAAAGCCCAGAGTTAAACCTACATACCTATGGCTATCTCATCTATGACAAAGGAGCTAAGGATATACAATGGAGAAAAGACAGTCTCTTCAGTAATTGGTGCTGGGAAAACTGGACCCCTACACATAAAAGAATGAAATTAGAACACTCCATAACACCATACACAAAAATAAACTCTAAATGGATAAGAGATCTAAATATAAGAGCAGACACTATAAAAAACTTAGAGGAAACCATAGGCAGAACACTCTATGACATAAATCACAGCAAGATCCTTTTTGACTCACCTTCTAGAGAAATGGATATAAAAACAGAAATCAACAAATGGGACCTAATAAAACTTAAAAGCTTTTACACGGTACAGGAAAACATAAACAAGATGCAAAAACAACCCTCAGAATGGGAGAAAATATTTTCAAATGAAGCAATTGACAAAGGATTAATCTCCAAACTTTACAAGCACCTCATGTAGCTCAATATCACAAAAACAAACAACCCAATCCAAAAACGGCCAGAAGACCTAAATAGACATTTCTCCAAAGAAGATATACAGATTACCAAGAAACACATGAAAGGATGCTGAACATCACTAATCATTAGAGAAATGCAAATCATAACTATCGTGAGGTATCACCACACAGCAGTCAGAGTGGCAATCATCAAAAAAATCTACAAAACAATAAATGCTGGAGAGGCCTTTATTGGAGAAAAGGGAACACACTTGCACTGTGGGTGGGAACGTAAATTGATATGGGCACTAGGGAGAACAGTACGGAAGTTCCTCTAAATAACTAACAATAGAGGTACCATACGACACAACAATCCAACTACTGGGCATTTGCCTTGCGAAAACCATAATTCAAAAAGAGTTATGTACAAAAAAGTTCATTGCAGCTCTATTTACAATAGCTTGGACATGGAAGCAACCTAAGTGTCCATCGACAGATGAATGGATAAAGAAGATCTGGCACATATATACAATGGAATATTACTCAGCCATAAAAAGAAGCAAAACTGAGTTACCTGTACTGAGGTGGATGGACTTAGAATCTGTCCTACACAGTGAAGTAAGTCAGAAAGTGAAAAACAAATACTGTATATTAACAGAGATATACGGAATCTAAAGAAGAAAAAAAAAAAGATTTTGAAGAACCTAGTGGCAGGACAGGATTAAGGACACAGACATAGAGAAAGGTCTTGAGGACACCGGAAGGGGGATGGTTAAGCTGAGACGAAGTGACAGAGTGGCATGGACATAAATACATTACCAAATGTAACACTGATAGCTACTGAGAATCAGCCACATAGAACAGGGAGATCAGCTCGGTGCTTTGTGACCACATAAAGGGGTGTGATATGGAATGTGGGAGGGAGATGCAAGAGGGAGGGGATCTGGTGATATTTGTATATGTATAGCTGATTCACTTTGTTATACAGCAGAAACTAACACTCCATTGTAAAACAATTATACTCCAATAAACGTGTAAAAGAAAAAAAAGCAAAAGAAAGCCCAGGGATAAACCTACACACCTATGGTCAACTAATCTATGACAAAGGAGGCAAGACTATACAATGGAGATAAGACAGTCTCTTCAATCATTGGTGCTGGGAAATATGGACAGCTACATGTAAAAGAATGAAATTAGAACACTCCCCAACACCATACATAAAAATATATTCAAAATGGATTAGAGACCTTAATGTAAGACCGGACAGTATAAAACTCTGAGAGGAAAACTTACGAAGGATACTCTGACGTAAATCACAGCAAGATCTTTTTTGATCCACCTCCTATAGTAATGAAATAAAAAAGTAAACTAAACAGATGGGACCTAATGAAATATAAAAGCTTTTGCAAAGCAAAGGAAACTACAAACAAGAGGAAAAGACAACCCTCAGAATGGCAGAACATATTTGCCAATGAATCAATGGACAAATGATTAATCTCCAATATATATAAACAGCTCATGCAGCTCAATATTAATAAAACAAACATCCCAATACAAAAATGGAAGAAGATCTAAATAGACATTTCTTCCAAGAAGACACAGAGATGGCCAGTACGCACATGAAAATCTGCTCAACATCACTAATTATTAGAGAAATGGAAATCGAAACTACAATGAGGTATCACGTCACACATGTTAGAATGGGCATCATCAGAAAATCTACAAACAACAAATGCTGGAGAGGGTGTGGAGAAAAGGAACCTTCTTCCACTATTGCTGTGAATGTAAATCGATATAGTCTCTATGGAGAACAGTATGGAGGTTCCTTAAAAAACTAAAAATAGAATTACCATATAATCCAGCAATCCCACTACTGGGCATATACCCAGAGAAAACCATAAACCAAAAAGACACATTCACCACAATGTTCATTGCAGTACTATTTACAATAGCCAGGTAATGAAAGCAACCTAAGTGCCCACAGACAGATGAATGGATAAAGATGTGGTACATATATACAATGGAATATTACTCAGCCATACATAGGAATGAAATTGGGTCATTTGTAGAGACCTTGATGGATCTAGAGACTGTCATACAGAGTGAAGTAAGTCAGAAAGAGAAAAACAAATATTGTATGTTAATGCATATATGTGGAACCTAGAAAAATGGTAAAGAGGAACCGGTTTCCAGGGCAGAGATAGAGACACAGATGTAGAGAACAAACATATGGACACCAAGGTGGGAACGACATGTGAGGGTGGTGGTGGGATGAATTGGGAGACTGGGATTCACATGTGCACACATATGTATAAAATAGATATCCAGTAAGAACCTGCTGTATAAAAGAAATAAACAAGTTTTAAAAAAATTAAAAATAAATAAATAACATTTAATAAAATAAACCAAAAAACGTTTTTCCCTTCACATAGATGTCTTTATATTAATGCATTATTTCCATGTTTATATCTCCAAATTAAAAAAAAGAGGAATAAATAAAATCTACCTTGAACCAAAAAGAAAAAAAGAAAAAAAATAAATAAACAGAACCCCTCAGTTATACAGAGGATAATCGTATCAGGGCACTTGCTCCAGTTGTAAAAAATTCTTAAGTTGGTCAAAGGTGGGAAATCGTCTCCCATGCAGTGAGCAGCGCTCCCCCCCCACAAGGAACATCCTTATTGCAAAGCTGGGGGACTGTGTCGAGGCATCTGTGAGTAAATGTGAGCTGAGCCCCAGTCCTGCTGCAGCTGAACTCTCCCCACCCTTTCCAGGTAAAACAGCTGAATATGTACAAGACTTCCAAGCCTAGAGGAAGGGCTGTGGAGCCACACCAACGACAGCACGCAGGCCGACTTGGTGCCTGCTGGCCAGCCAGGATGGTCCTGGCCCCAGATGCTCTTCTGGAAGCTTTCCATTTCCCTACCTGAGATACCCCTCCTGCCACGGCCCCCACTGCTTTTTTACTTCCTCACCTCTGCCTGGGGAGAAATTCCAGCGGCAGGTATGGGTGACACATCCTCTTCTTTAGCAGGTGGCAGCCTGGCAACTCCTGCAGAAAGTCCAGCAGAGCCCCACTCACACTGGGCCACCCACAAAGCCATGGCCCCTCACTCCCTCCCACCATCCCAGCCCCGACACTGCTGACGGGGCAGAGAATATGGCGTCAGGCACAGCTACAGTGGTTCTTGCTGACTGGAGATGTGTTTATATTGACCTCAACCAAGGCACACCTGGGGAGGGCTGGCAGGCAGTGTCAGGCTGCCCAAATCAGCCAATCCTCACCCCTCAGGGGATCACAGTTGCAGAAAATGAACCTTGCTAAACGGGCCACGGCCAAGGAACAGGTGTGGGCTCTTGAGAGTCAGGATAGACAAGGGGCTTCAGCTGCGGCTTTTTTCTCATCATTTTATCTGGTCCATGAGTGGAAAACAACTTCAAGAAGACCCTATACTAATGAGAGGAACCCAGGAGTCAGGGAGAGGAGTGATGGTGGGTGGAGACAGAGGCCTGGTGCCCTGGCTGCAGTGGAAGTGTCTGGAAGACCAGGCTGAGGAGGCTGCACAGAGTGATAGCCAGGGTCACAGACCTGTCAGGGCTGCTGTTTGTTAGTTCAAGTCCTGCTCTGAGGCGTTCTGTGTCAGCTGTGAGCGACAGGTTAGATGGGGTTTCTCTGCAAGGTGGGCTATGTGCACAGTTCTTGTGTGTCCAGCCCTGCTTGGGTACCTGCCCAGGGGAGCTCCGTATCCAGGGAAGGGCCTGGATATGAGAGCCCAATGGGCTGCTGGGTAACTGCACACGTGAGCTCCATACCCTGGGAGGGACTTGACCACGAGGGCCCCGTGGGCTGTGTGGTGGGGGGTGCAGCCCAGGTGAGCTCCATATCCTGGGATTGGCCTGACCACGAGAGTCCCATTGGCTGCTGGGGACCTGGTAAAGGATATCAGGACAGTCAGTGAAGCCACCGAGGATATACATCCAGTAGCTCCTATTTCCTACACCCTGCTGGTCATTCTACCATCCACCAGGCCATGGCATTCTGTATTAGACTTCAATGATGCCTTCTTCTGTATTCCATTCATCTCAGAGTCACAAGGATTTTTCGTTTGTTAGTGGCAGGACACAACATGCAACCAAAGCAATAATGCTGGGCCGTCCTTCCCCAATGGTTCAAAAATTCCCACACCATCATTGGGGAAATGTCCTCTAAAGACCTAAAAGTTCTACCTCTGTAAAAGGGAACCCTCCTTCAATATGCAGAGGACATTCTGATCGCCAGGCCTACTAAAGACGCCTCTGAACTACCTAGTCAAGAAAGGATAGAAGGTGTCCAAGAAAAAGGCTCAAATATCCCAGGCTAAGGTGACATGCCTGGGCTTCATTCTCACAGATATTCGGAGAAACACATCCCAGGATAGGGAAGAAGCCATTTGCAGCCTTACCTCTTCTAAAACTAGAAGACAGCTTAGGGGTTCCTGGGGAGGCCAAGGTTTTCTTCATCTGGATCCCTAACTACAGTCTAATAGCTGGGCCTCTACATGAAACACTGACACGAAAAGATGATGATCCTTTTGAATAGAATCCAGAAGCAGCCTTTCAAGAATGGAAAGAGCAGTCAATTCAGACCCTTGCCCAGGAACTCCCTAATTTAGCTAAACCCTTTGACCTTTACATACCCGGTCATAGGTTAATCGCCCTTGGAGCCTTAGTGCAAAAACTGGGACCACTTGAAATGGAGCAACACAAGAATGCCCTTCAGGTATGATAAACTATGGTCACCAAGGGCTTTGCCCACCGACTCATCAGGCCAGGATACTGGGGTATCTAAAAAGCTGAATCAGAAGCCCGCAAGGCTAGCTCCCTCCTAAGGGAAAAGGACCCCACGTGGTGATCCTAACCACCCATCATGCCCTGAAGTTGAAGGGGTCACTCTGTGGACACACTGACCTCGAGTGAGGAGGCACTCCAACTCCAACCTCCAGAGAGACAAACGGGGGCAACAGGCCCCCAAAATGACTCGTGTGACCATCACTTGACCTGGAGTTTCTCTCAGAAAACAATAAGACTGTGCCCCGAAAGAGCAGACTACTGCTTGCAGGACTTACTGCACCCAGAGGGGAGCTAATAAGCTTGGCGGGGGAAACATATATCATGCTTTCACCATAGAAAGCCCTACAGACACCGTGGTGATGATGGTCAATATGACTGGCTGGACTGCTGGCTACTTCTAAAGGCCGTTGACTCAGTGGACGTCATGGTCCTGGATCACCACTGACCCTTGACTGTCTGGGAGTTGTGCGGGCAGGGCTCTGACACATGGTGCTGTGTGTACATTAATTCAGGGACCTAATTAAAGAAAGCACAGACTAGTGGTCAGAGCATCTAGGCTGGCAAAAAACGTCAGCCTAAGGTCGCCGAACAAATGTGGGGTTGGGTGAAACCTGCCACTGCAGCATCTCTGCGCATCTCTTTCCTGGACCCTTAAAGGTCATTAGAATCTATAACACTTCCAATGCTGGTGCTCAGGCGGATGAGAAGTGAGGCAGGAGTCCTTGGGACAATCAACCTCACCTGGAGGCTGGTGGGGAGACGTTTTGCCCCTCCCCCCATGTATCAGGGCTCCCACCACAGCATGAAGCAGTTACAAAAGAGGGGTCTGCACCCTCAACACCCCAAGAATGAGGAACAGAACCAAAAGCCGAGGAGGTGTTCATCTCCGGCAACGTTCATTAAAAACTCCTGGGAGATAAAAAGAGAATCTGGGCAATAAAATAAAGTCTAACCTGTTTTTCCTTTGTGCTTTGTCTAATTTCACGTGCTCCTAGGGTTCCGCATGCAGAGGTCCCACACCCGGCACTTCAGACCCGATTTCCTAGTGCAGAATGGCTTTGTCAACACCTCAGCTAGCGGGGTCCCATGCAGACTCTGCGGCATAGAGCCTGAGCTGCAGCCAACCCAGCCCTCGAGAGCTCCATCCCCTCCCTCCCACTGACGCTGCCGGGATCCCTACACAGCAGCCCAGCCCACAGCCCGTGGGGGAGTGCACGCTCTCACCTCTCCTTTCTGTTTTCAAAATAATGTTTCCTTTGCTTCTGAACCAAACTCAGTCTTGATCTGTTGGCTCCAATGACACTGGGCACGGGGACTCCTGTTGGGGTCCACTCTGGAGGATCAGTAACAGAAATTGAGAACACTGTAACTTCAATGAACACATGTGTGAGCCAAACTGTAGTTAACATAGAGCAGTGTATATCGCTCAGGTTAAATAAGATGTTTCTAAGACTTACATTTGATATTTCCATCACCTTCCTATAAGCAAGTTCAGTGAAGACGTTTGTCTTATTTGTCAGGTCAACATTAGAGAAATGAAGTGATTTATTTCCATGGATGTACATCGAATACTCTTGGCTGAATCTTCAATCGTGTTTTCAATGGTTTTCCATTGAAAATGATACCTCTCTTTCAGCTCCCCCATTTCTGAGAAGTATAAAATCTTATAATTTATTATTACCAAAGGGGAAAGGTATGAGAAGGGATAAATTAACAGTTTGGGATTAACACATACACACTGCTATGTATAAAATAGATCATCAACAAGGAACTACTGTATAGCACAGGGAACTACACTGAATATTTTGCAATAACCTATAAGGGGAAATAATCTGAAAAAGAATAGATATTTTTATTGACATCATCTTTCAATGAGAGACAAAATGTAACCTAAGCAAGGCCAATGGTGAGCGCTTCTGACCCTGAAGATTTCAATCATCTAAAGTTTGGGCTCTGCCTATTTCCCAAGGCCCTTAATGGACATGCGTGTAGCCGTAGCCTAAAAATTCCCCAGTTTGGGGTTCTGGGAGGCACTGATTTGGAGAAATCCCTGGTATTCTCCTTACATGCACGGGACCCTTCCTACAGCTAAAACATGCCTGTCACACCTAGAGGATAGTACACCATTTGATCAGAAAGAGTTTGGAAAAGGCACCTCATCTCCTCATCGCCTGCTGCTTGGGTTCACCCCTCCAGCATCTTTCCTAACAACCTCCTCACTTGGGCATATCAGCACCGTCAACATCCTGTTGCACACAGTTTGGAATTTGTCCAGAGGATGAAGCGGAAGGATGAGAAAAATTTAGAGACAAGTCTTAGGTGTTCGGACAGGCACATGCCACTCTAATTTTCAATCCGGAAGACAAATTCATCAAAGGCTAGAATTGCCCACGGAAACAGAATAGGGCTAGAGGAAATCCCGCTGTTTTGTGTCCAGTTTCCATAAACACAAGTTGAATAATGGAACTCAGGGTCACTAAAATTCATGAAACTGCAGAGTTGAAAATATCTATCGTCGAAAAATGTCTTGATGTAAGTCACAGAAAAGGACTTGTAAGCAAGGGAGAGTGGCAGGAAACATATTTGAACAGGTAGAAAGGACTCCCCGTTAAAGTACAAGAAAAGGGTCTGAACTTCGCCAATGATGCTGTTGGCCAAAAAGGGCGTATGCATTTTTTCTGAATATATTCAAGTAAAGGCCATACACACTTTTTATCCAACCAAACAGGTGGACACTGGAAATCAATACTACAAAATGTATCACTTCACATCAGTCAGAAGGGCCATCCACGTAAAGTGTAAACACCAGAAATGCAGGACAGGGCAAGGAGAAAAGGGAGCCCTGTGAGGCTGATAGTGGAAATGCAATTTGCCAACAGCCACTCTGGCGAAGTGTATTGTGTTTGCTAAAACATCTAAAAAATGAGCTACAGAGCATAGGGCACTTGCACTCATGGGCGTATACCTTGGGGAAAACAAAAATCGACAGAAAACAGGCACCCCAACGTTTACCACCTCTCTGTTAAAAAGGGCCTCAACTTGGATATAACCTAAATGTCCCTGGAAGGATAAAATGGATAAAAGAGATGGGGTACTTATGTAGAGTCGAATATGACTCATCCAGAAATCAATGAAAAAGGCCAGTTGGAACAACTCTGGAGGAGTTACATACGATCATTCTAAGTGACATATGTCAGAAAGAAAAAGACACATATCATAAGATGTCACTTAAAGGTGGAATCAAAAATGGCTACACATGAAATAAATTACAATACAGAAACATAGTCAAATATGTAGAAAATAGACATAAGGCTGCTAAATGGGAAAGGTGGGGAATGGTGAGGTATTATCCAGGAGGTTGAAATTAGCAAAGATACCATTCCAAGTACCAAATTGAATAACTGACAAGGCCTACACGGTACCTCAAAGAACTGCACTCAGCCCACTCAAGTCACTGGAAAATAATACATATGACTGGTAAGCATCTGAAAAGGAATTTATTGTTGTCTCACAGTACATGAATCAAGTGGATGTACAGGAGCAAAAAACAGAGCTTTGAAAATCAGCTGTAACCAATATAAAAATAAATTTAAAAATATTTATAGAAACAGTGAGACAGACAAAAATTCTTACAACTTTTTTGAAGGTCTACGATGTAACATGAATTGAACACATGTAGACCCACAGCAGGATGATATATAAGGCTGGAAGCTATGCACGCTAAGAGATGTTAGAGAGGCTTGGTGAGAAAATGCAGACCTTTTAAAGTAATACTGCCTGGTACCCATTCCATGGGTCCCAAATCTGCAGGTTCAAGGGAATCTTCTGACAGTGAAAACATGCCTGGGAAACTGAGATGAATGTACACCATGTGCTCAGGAAAAGGTGTCTAAAATGCACCTCATTTTTTATCTCCTGGTGCTGAGGTTCGCCATTCCAGCCACATTACTAACAATCTCCCCACTTGGAGAATCAGCACCTTTAACCTCCTGTTTTACACAGTTTTCAATTTGTGCAGAGGATAAATGGGAAGAGGGGAAACCAATGAGAGGTTAGCTGTAGGAGTTTTGACAGGCACATGCCGCTCCATTTTCACATTAGGAAGAAGAATTAACCAAAGGCTCAGCCTGCCTCCCCAGAACCGGAATAGGGCCGGAAGCAATCCAATGGTTTGGCATACAACACACAAAAATAGCGAGTTGCAAAATGCAGCTCAGGAGCAGACAATTCAAAGACCTGCAAAGATATAAATGATAACCAACGTCCAAAAATATATTCAGGTAAGGCAACGAAGAGGATCTGAATGAGAGGCAGAATTGCAGGAAACAGATTTTAAATGGTAGATTCTACTCACATTTAAATCATAAGAAAAGCAGCAGAATTTCTAAAATGATGCAGTTGGGCAAAAGGGTGTATCTGTTTTTTTCGTGAATATCTTCAGGAAAAAAACACAGACAGAGGTTTTGGCCAACCAAGCAAGAGGGAATTGCATATCCACACAACAAAGAAGTCTCAATTTCCACTGCTCAGAAAGGCCATCCAAAAAATGTGTACAAACCAGAAATGCAGGAGAGGCCATGGGAAACAGGGAGCCAAGTCACGCTGATGGGTGGGGTATAAATATCCAATAGCCACTCTGAAGAAGTGTATGCTGTTTCCTAAAACATCTAAAATACAAAGCCCCCGAGCAAAGGGGACTTCAACTCATGGGCATATAACTTGGGAAGACTAAATATCAATAAGACACAGGCACCCCAAAGTTTTGGGCTGCTCTGCATACAAGAACCTCAACTTTGGTACACCTAAAATATCCCAGGAAAAACAGAAATGCATAAAGAACTTGTGGTAATTTTGTACAACGGAATATCACTCAGACGTGAAATCAATGTATATAAGGCCAGTAGCAGCATAATGAGTGGATTTAAGTATGATGATTCTAAGGGAAATTAGTCACACAGAAAAAAGAATCTTATCATAAGATATCACTTATAGAGGAAATGTCAATATCACAACACATGAACTGAATTAGGAAAGAGAACAGAGTCTCACATTTAGAAAAAAAAATCTTATGCCTGCTTCAGGAGAAAGGAGAGGTGGGGTGATGCATAAAACCAGAGTTTGATATTAACACAGGTACCATTCCATAAACCAAATACAGAATAGACAAGACCTACAACTTCCTCAGTGAACGGGACTCAACACCCCTATTTCCCGCATAGGTATATATCTGACTAGTAAGAATCTTAAAACCTATGTATTAATATGTCTTTGTAAGGGAACCAATTGTGTCTAGACCGGCATAAACAAGTCAGTGACAATCAGCTCAACCCCATTATAAACATGAATTTCAAAAACAAAATCAAAAAACAGCGAAATTCTTACACAATTCCTTCAAAGGTTCTGATGAAACCTGGAATGACCCTATCGGCAAAGACAGCTGGATGAGACATAAGGCTGGAGACTTGGGACTGAGAGGACTGGTGAGATTGGGAGAGAAAATGCAGACCCTTAAACTAGTAATGCATGCAACCATTCCATGGGTCCCAAATCTCCAGGTAGAAGGGAATATCACTACAGTTATAACATGTATGGGAAACCTAGAGAATGGACAACCTGTCATGGCAAAAGTTTCTAAAACTCTCCTAATTTTTCTTCTCTTTCTGCTCCAGTTTGGTATTCCAACTGCTTTACTATCAATCTCCCAACTTAGGAGAGTCAGCCCCTATAACCTCCTGGTGCACACAGTTTGCTAATTGTGCAGAGGATGAAAGGGAAGAGGGAGAACCTATCAGAGAGTAGATGTAGGCATTTGGACGGGCATATGTCACTCTAATATCCCGTCAGCAAGAAGAATTAACCAAAGCCTCAGCCACCCACAGGGAACCAATATAGCCACCCCTGGAACCAGTATAGGTCCTGAAGCAAAATTGTGGATTTGTGGCCAGCTCACAAAAATGGGATTTGAAAATTGGGGCTCAGGGGCACAGCAATTCACAAACCTGCAGAGTTATAAAGGACTACTCTCTTCCAAAATCTCTTGAGGGAAGGTAAAGAAGGGGACTTGAAAATGAGGCAGAATTGCACAAAACATATTTCAAGAGGTAAATTGGAATCGCCTTTAAAGTACAGGAAAAGCATCTCAACTTGGACAGTGATGCCGTTGGCCAAAAAGGGCGTATGCCTTTTCTCCTGAATATATTCAGGAGAAAACGCATACGCCCTTTCTGGCCAATTAAGCAAGCACACAATGCAAATGCACACTACAAAGAATTGTCACTTCCCACCGGTCAAAAGGGACATCCGAATATCTGTAAAAACCAGAAAGGCAAGAGAGAGTTGACAAGGGCATGAAGCAATGTGATCCCAATGGTTATGGAGGAATGTAATGACAAGCGCATGGAGCATTGTGATGACAAGATTATGTAGCATTTTGCTGACAAAGGCAAGGAGCATTGTGATGACAAGCTTCATGGAGCACTGTGATGACAAGTGTCACGGAGCATTGTGATTACAGGTATCATGGAGCATTGGGATGACAAGGGCATGGATCACTGTGAAGACAAGGGTCATGGAGCATTTTGATGACAAGAGTCCCAGATCATTGTGTTATCAGGGTTCATGGAGCGTTGTGATGACAGTGGTCATGGAGCATTGTGATGACAGGGGTCATGGAGCATTGTGATGAGAAGGTGATGGAGCATTGGGCTGAAAATGCTCATGGAGTATTGTGATGAAAGGGGTCATGGAGCATTGTGATGACAAGGTACTGGAGCATTGTGATGAGAAGACCATGGAGCCTTGTGATGACAAGTCTCATGGAGCATTCTGATGAAAAGGGGCATTGGGCATTGTGATTACAGGAGTCTTGGAGCATTGTGATGACAAGGGCATGAAGCATTAGGATGAGAAGGCCATGGAGCGTTCTGATGTCATGCATCATGGAGCTTTGTGATGACAAGGGCATGGAGCATTGTGATTACAGGGTTCTTGGAGCACTGTGATGAAAAGGGTATGGATCATTGTCATGCAAATGGTATGGAGCCTTGTCATGACAGGGTTCAAGGAGCATACTGAAGACAAGTGTCAGGGAGCATTGTGATGACAAGGGTATTGAGAATTGTGATGACGAAGGTCATGGAGCATTGTGATGAGAAGAAATGGATAATTGTTATGACAAGTGTCATGGGGCGTTGTGATGATAAGTGTTATGGAACATTGTGATCACAAGGATTTGGAGCATTGTGATGACAGAGGTCATGGAGCATTTTGATTTCATTGTGATGACAATAGCCTGAACCATTATGATGTTGCACATGGTGCATTGTGATGACAGGGTTCATGGAGCATTGAGATGAAAAGGGGCATGGAGTATTGTTATTACAGGAGTCTTGGAGCATTGTGATGACATGGGCATGGAGCATCATGAATGAGAAGGCCATGGAGCATTCTGATGACATGCGTCATGGAGCTTTGTGATGACAAGGGCATGTAGCATTGTGATTACAGGATTCTTGGAGCATTGTGATGACAAGGGTCATTGAGCCTTGTGATGACAAGGCTGTGGAACATTGTGATGGCAGTGGTCATGAAGCATTGTTATGACAGGGGTAATGGAGCATTGTGATGAGAAGGGCATGGAGCATTGGTCTGAAATGTTTCATGGATTATTGTGATGAGAGTGGGCATGGAGCACTGTGATGACAAGGACACTGAACACTGTGATACATGGGTCATGGTGGATTGTAATGACAAGGGCATGGAGCATTGTTATGAGAAGGGCATCGGGCATAGTGATGACAAGCATTATGGGGCTTTGTGATGACAAGGGCATGGAACAATGTGATGAGAGGGTTCATGGAGCATTGTGATGAAAATGACTTGGAGCATTTTGATGACAGGGGCATGGAGCATTGGTCTGATAAGTTTCATGGATAATTGTGTTGAGAGTGGGCATGGCACATTGGGATGATAAGGGCTTGGAGCATTGGGAAGACAAGGTCATGGAATATTGTGAAGACAGGTGTCAGGGAGCATTGTGATGACATTTCATGGCCCATTGTGATGACATTGGCATGGAGCATTGTGATGCCAAGTGTTATGGAGGATTGTGATGACAAAGGTAATGGAGCATTGTGATGACAAGGGCTTGGTGCATTGTGATGACAAGAGCATGTAACATTGTTATGAGAACTGTCATGGATCATTGTGATGACAAGGACGTTGAGAATTTTGATAACAAGGTACATGGAGTATTGTGATGATCAGGGCATGGAGCATTGTGATGGCAAGACCGTGGAGCACTGTGATGAGAAGACCATGGATAATTGTGATGACGAGCATCATGGAGCACTGTAATGACAAGGGGCATGGAGCATTGTGATGACACGGGTCATGGATCATTGTGATGACAAGTGTCACGGAGCATTCTGATGACAAGCTTGTGGAGTATTGTGATGACAATGGCATGGAGCATTTGGATGAAAAGGGCATGGATCATTGTGATGAAAAATGCATGGAGACATGTCATGACAGGGTTCAAGGAGCATACTGACGACAAGTGTCAGGGAGCATTGTGATGACAAGTGTATTGAGAATTGTGATGACAAAGGTCATGGAGCATTGTGATGAGAAGTCCATGGATAATTGTGATGACCAGCGGCATGGGGCGTTGTGATGGCAAGTGTTATGGAACATTGTGATCACAAGGGTTTGGAGCATTGTGATGACAGAGGTCATGGAGAATTTTGATTTCATTGTGATGACAATAGCATGAAGCATTATGATAGTGGGCATGGTGCATTGTGATGACAGGGTTCATGGAGCAATGAGATGAAAAGGGGCATGGAGCATGGTGATTACAGGGGTCTTGGAGCATTGTGGTGACAAGGGTCATGTAGCCTTTTGATGACAAGGCTGTGGAACATGGTGATGGAAGGGGTCATGGAGCATTGTTATGACAGGTGTAATGGAGCATTGTGATGACAAGGGCATGGAGCATTGGGCTGAAAATATTCATGGAGTATTGTGATGACAGGGGTCATGGAACATTGTGATGACAATGGAATGGAGCACTGTGATGACAAGTTCCTGGAGCATTGTGATGAGAAAACCATGGAGCCTTATAATGAAAAGTCTCATGGAGCATTCTGATGAAAAGGGGCATGGAGCATTGTGATCGCAGTGGTCTTGGAGCATTGTGATGACAAGGGCATGGAGCATTGTGATGAGAAGGCAATGGAGCATTCTGACAGGCGTCATGGAGCTTTGTAATGACAAGGGCATGGAGCATTGTGCTAACAGGGGTTTTGGAGCATTGTGATGAAAAGAGCATGGATCATTCTTATGAAAAAGACATGGAGCCTTGTCATGACAGGTTTCAAGGAGCATACAGACAACAAGAGTCAGGGAGCATTTTGATGACCAGTGTATTGAGCACTGTGATGACAAAGGTCATGGAGCATTGTGACGACAAGGACATGGAGTATTGTGATGACAAGCACATGGAGCTTGCTATGACAGGGGTCATGGAGCATTGCGATGACAAGTGCATTGAGAATTGTGATGACAAAGCATGTAACACTTTGATGAGAAGTGTCATGGAGCATAGTGATGCCAGGAACGTGAAGAATTGTGATGACAGGGACATGGAGCAGTGTGATGACAAGGGCATGGACCATTGTGATGGCAAGACCGTGGAGCATTGTGATGAGAAGACCATGGATAATTGTGATGACAAGCCTCATGGAGCACTGTAATGACAAGGGGTGTGGAGCTTTGTGATGACAGGGGTCATGGAGCATCGTTATGACAGGGGTAATTGAGCATTGTGATGAGAAGTGCATGGAGCATTGGTCTGAAATATTTCATGGATTATTGTGATGAGAGTGGGCATGGAGCATTGTGATGACAAGGGCACGGAACACAGTGATACATGGGTCATGGAGGATTGTAATGACAACGGCATGGAGCATTGTGATGAGAAGGCCATGTAGCATTCTGATGACATGCGTCATGGAGCTTTGTGATGACAAGGGCATGGAGCATTGTGATTACAGGGTTCTTGGTGCTTTATGATGACAAGGGTCATGGAGCCTTGTGATGACAAGGCCGTGGAACGTTGTGATGGCATGGGTCATGGAGCATTGTGATGACAAGGGCAGCAGCATTGGTCTGAAAATTTTCGTGGATTATTGTGATGAGAGTTGCCATTGAGCATTGTAATGACAAGGGCACGGAACGCAGTGATACATGGGTCATGGAGGATTGTAATGACAAAGGCATGGAGCATTGTGATGAAAAGGGCACCGAGTAGTGTGATAAGTGTCATGGAGCTTTTTGATGACAATTGCATGGATCAATGTGATGAGAGGGTCCATGGAGCATTGTGATGACAATGGCATGGAGCATTGTGATGCCAAGGGTCATGGAGCTTTGTGATGACAAAGGTCATGGAGCATTTTGATGACAAGGGCGTGGTGCCTTGTGATGAGAAGGGCAGGGAGCATTGTGATGACAGGGTCATGGAGCATTTTGATGCAAAGGGTCATGGAGCATTTTGATGACAGGGGTTATGGAGCACTGTGATGTCAGGGGTCATCGAACATTGTGATGATAAGTGCATGTAGCATTGTGATGACAGGAGTCATGGAACATTGTGATGACAGTGGTGAGGGAGTACTGTGATGAATTGTGATGTAACATTGTGATATCAGTGGTGAGAGAGCATTTTGATGAGAAGTGCATGGAGCATTGTGATGACAAGGTATAAGGGGCATTGTGATGACAAGATTGTGGAGCACTGTGATGACAAGCACATGGCACATTGTGATGACAAGGGTCATGGAGCATTGTGCTGACAAGCCCATGGAGCATTGTGATGACAAGGGTCATGGAGCATTGTGTTGAGAAAGGCATAGAGCATTGTGATGATATGGGTCAAAGAGCATTGTGATGAAAACTTCATGGAGCACTGTGGTTAAAAAGTCATAGAGACTGTTGATGATGAAGGCAGGGCCCATTGTGATTACAAAGGTCATGAAGCATTGTGATGACTGGAGTCACGGTGCATTGTGATGACAGGGGTCATGGAGCATTGTGATGACAAGGGCATGGAGCGTTGGTCTAATAAGTTTCATGGATTATTGCGATGACAGTTGGAATGGCGCACTGTGATGGCAAGGGAATGGAGTATTGTGATGACAAGGTCATGCAGTATTATGAAGACAGGTGTCAGGGAGCATTGTGATGACATATGTAATGGCCCATTGTGATGACAGTGGCATGGAGCATTGTGATGCCAAGTGTCATGGAGGATTCTGATGACAAAGATAATGGAGCATTGTGATGACAATGGCTTGGAGTATTGTGATGACAAGGGTCAGGGAGCATTGTGCCAACAAGTACATGGAGAATTGTGATGACAAGGGTCATGGAGCATTCTGATGACAATCTTGTGGAGTATTTTGATGACAATGGCATGGAGCAGTGTGATGAAAATGGCATGGGACATTGTGATGAAAAAGGCATGGAGCCTTTTTGTGACAGGGTTCAAGGAGCATTCTGACGACAAGTGTCAGGGAGCATTGTGATGACAAGTGTATTGAGCATTGTGATGACAAAGGTCATGGAGCATTGTGACAATAAGGGCATGGAGTATTGAGATGACAGGCGTCATGGAGAGTTGTGATGACAAGTGTTATGGAACATTGTGATCACAAGTGTTTGGAGCATTGTGATGACAGAGGTCATGGATCATGTTGATTTCAAGGAGCATGGAGCATTGTGATGACAAGGGCATGAAGCGATGTGATCCCAAGTTTCATGGAGGATCGTGATGACAATGGTAATGGAGTATTGTGATGACAAGCACATAGAGCATTGTAATGACAAGGTCATGTAGCATTTTGCTGACAAAGGCATGGAGCATTGTGATGACAGGTGTCATGGAGCACTGTGATGACAAACATCACGGAGCATTGTGAATACAGGGGCCATGGAGCATTGGGATGACAAGGGAATGGATCAATGTAATGACAAGGGTCATGGAGCATTGGGCTGAAAATGTTCATGGGTTATTGTGATGACAGGGGTCATGGAGCATTGTGATGACTAGGGAATGGAGCATTGTGATGACAAGAGTCCATATCATTGTGTTGTCAGGTGTCATGGAGCGTTGTGATGACAGTGGTCATGGAGCATTGTGATGATATGGGTCATGGAGCATTGTGATGAGAAGGTCATGGAGTATTGGGCTGAAAATGTTCATGGAGTATTGTGATGACATGGGTCATGGAGCATTGTGATGATAAGGGAATGGAGCATTTTGATGAGAAGACCATGGATTCATGGGATGACAAGTCTCATGGAGCATTCTGATGAAAAGGGGAATGGAGCATTGTGATTACAGGTGTCTTGGAGCATTGTGATGACAATGGCATAGAACATTGTGATGAAAAAGGCATGGAGCCTTGTCATGAAAGGGTTCAAGGAGCATACTGATGGCAAGAATCAGGGAGCATTGTGATGACAAGTTTATTTATCATTGTGATGACAAATGTCATGGGGCATTGAGATGGGAAGACCATGGATAATTGTGATGAGTAGCGTCCAGGGGCATTGTGATGACAAGTGTTATGGAACATTGTGATCACAAGGGTTTGGAGCACTGTGATGACAGAGGTCATGGAGCATTTTGATTTCATTTTGATGACAATAGCATGAAGCATTATGATGATGGGCATGGTGCATTGTGATGACAGGGTTCATGGAGCATTGTGATGAAAAGGGGCATGGAGCATTGGTCTGAGAAGTTTCATGGATTATTGTGATGACATTGGGCATGGCACATTGTGATGACAAGGGCATGGAGCATTGTGATGACAAGTTCATGGAGTATTGTGAAGACAGGTGTCAGGGAGCATTGTGATGACATATTTCAGGTTCCATAGTGATGACAATAGCACGGAGCATTGTGATGCCAAGTGTCATGGAGGATTGTTGTGACAGTGGTAAAGGAGCATTGTGATGACAAGGGCATGGAGCATTGTGATGACAAGGGCCACTGATAATTTTAATTTCCAGTTCGTGAAACATTGTGATGACAAGCGCATGGAGCTTCCTATGGCAGGGGTCATGGAGCATTGTGATGACAAGTGCATGGAGTATTGTGATGACAAGAGCATATAACATTGTGATGAGAAGTGCCATGGAGCATTGTGATGACAAGGACGTGGAGCATTGTGAGGACAAGGGACATTGAGCTGTGAGATGACCAGGGCATGGAGCATTCTGATGGCAAAACCGTGGAGCATTGTGATGTGAAGACCTTGAGTAATTGTGATGACGAGCATCATGGAGCACTGTAATGAAAAGGGGCATGAAGCAATGTGATGATTGGTGTCAGGGAGCATTGTGATGACAGGGGTCATGGAGCATTGTGATAACAAGAGCATGTAATGTTGTGATGAGAAGTGTCATGTAGCATCGTGATGACAAGGACGAGGAGAATTGTGATGACAAGGGACATGGTGCATTGTGATAACTAGGGCATGGTGCAGTGTGATGACAGGGGTCATGGAGCATTATTATGACAAGGGCCATGGTGCATTCTGACATAAGATATCACTTATGAAGGGAATGTAAACATGGCTACATATGAACTGAATTAGGAAACAGAACAGAGCCTCAGATTTAGAAAACACTCTTATGCTTGCTGAAGGGGAAAGGAGAGGTGGGGAGATGCACAAAACCAGAGTTTGATATTAGCACAGGTACCGTTCCATAATCCAAATACAGAATAGACAAGAACTACTCCTTCCGTAGTGAACGGGACTCAAAACTCCTATTTCCAGCAGAGGAATATATCTGACTACTAAGAATCTTAAAATCAGTGTATTTATATGTCTCTGTAAGGTAATCAATTTTGTCTAGACCGGCAAAAACAAGTCAGGGAAAATCAGCTCAACCCCATTATAAAACTGAATTTGAAAATCAAAACAAAATAAAAAAAACAGCGATATTCTTACACAATTCCTTCAAGGGCTCTGATGCAACCTGGAATGACACTATATACAACAACAGCTGGAAGAGACATAAGGCTGGACACATGAGACTGAGGGGATTGGTGAGATTGCTGGCGAAAATGCAGTCCCTTTGAAGCCATAATGTGTGCCACCCATTCGATGGGTGCCAACTCTCCAGGTTGAAGGTAATATTACTACAGCTATAAAATGTACGAAAAACCTAGAGAGTGGACACACTGTGAATACGAAAGGTTTCTAAAATTCAAAGAACAGTCCCTCTCCTGGTGCTCCGGTTTGACTTTCCAACTGCTTTACTATCAATCTCCCAACTTGGCGAGACGGCCCCTTTAACCTCCTGGTTCCCACTGGTTGCCAATTTGGCTGAGGATGAAAGGGAAGAGGGAGGACAAATGAGAAAGTAGCTGTTAGGTATTTCGACGGGCACATGTCAATCTAATTCCCCAGTAGGAAGAAGAATTAACCAAAGTCTCAGCCACCCACCGGGAACCAGTATACTTCCTGAACCAAAATTTTCGAAGTGCGTTCAGCTCACAATAAAACGAGTTGAAAAATGGAGCTCAGGGGCACAGCAATTCACAAACTGGCAGATTAATAAAGGACAACTATCACCCAAAAATCTGTTGAGGGAAGGCAACGAGGCCAACTTGAAAGCGAGGCAGAATAGCAGGAAACAGATTTCAAGAGGTACGTAGGAATTGCCTGTAAAGCACAGGAAGAGGGGCACAACTTCGACAATGATGAACTTGCCCAAAAAGGGCGTATGCGTTTTCTCCTGAATATATTCAGGAGAAAACACATAGGCCCTTTTTGGCCAAGCAAGCAAGCGGGCAATGCAAATCTGCACTACAAAGAAGTATCTCTTCCCACCCGTCAAAAGGGACATCCACAAAATGTGTAAAAACTAGAAAGGCAAGACAGGCCCTGGAGAACAGGAGCCTTGTATGAAGATGGGCGGGAGGTAAATTGCCAACTGCCTCACTGGAGGAGTGCGTTGTGTTCCCTAAAACAAGTAAGCAACAGAGCTACTGAGCCAAGGGCACTTCCAGTCTAGGGAATATACCTTGGGAAAACTGAAAATCAATAAGACAGAGCCACACCCAAATTTAGGGCTGCACTGCTTACAAGAACCTCAACTTGGGGACACCTTAAATATCCCAGGAAATATAAAAATGGTTCAAAAAATTGTGGTAATGATGTACGATGGAATATCCCTCAGCCATGAAATCAATGTCATAAGACCAGGAGCAGCAAAGTGAGTGGATTCATGTACGATGATTTTAAGTGAAAGAAGTCACACAGAAAAAAGAAACTTATCATAAGATATTACTTATGAAGATCCTGTAAACATGGCTACACATGAACTGAGTTAAGAAAGAGAACAGAGTCTCACATTGAGAAAACACTGTTATGCCTGCTTAAGGGGGAAGGAGAGGTGGGGTGATGCATAAAACCAGAGTTTGATGTAAGCACAGGTACCGTTCAAAAAACCAACTATAGAATAGATAAGACGTACAGATTCCTCAGTGAAAGGGACTCAAAACCCCATATTTCCTGCAGAGGAATAGATCTGCCTAGTAAGAATTTTAAAACCTATGTATTGATATGTCTCCATAAGGTATCAGGTGTGTCTTGACTGACATAAACACGGCAGTGAGAATCAGCTCAAACCCTCTATAAAAAGGAATTTCAAAAACAAAACAAATAAACAGGGAAATTCTTTGCAATTCCTTCAGGGTCCCTGACAAAACCTGGAATGACCCTATCTACAATGACAGCTGGATGTGGCATAAGGCTGGACACTTGGGACTGCGAGGATGGGTGAGACTGTGTGCGCAAATGCGCACCCTTTAAAGCAATAATGCAGGGCCCCATTCCATGGGTCTCAACTCTCCAGGTTGAAGGCAATATTACTACAGATATAACATGTACAGGAAACCTAGAGAATGGACACACTGTTAATACGAAAGGTTTCTAAAACTCAACGAATAGTCCCTCTCCTGGTGCTCCTGTTTGACTTTCCAACTGCCTTACTATCAATCAACCAACTTGGAGAGACAGCCCCTTTAACATCCTGATTCACACAGGTTGCCAATTAGGCAGAGGATGGAAGGGAAGAGGGAGAACCAATGAGAGAGTAGCTGTTAGGCATTGGGACGGGCATATGTCATTCTAATTTCCCGGCAGGAAGAAGAAATAACCAAAGTCTCAGCCACCCACCGGGAACCAGTATAGGTCCTGAACCAAAATTTTGGACTTGCGTACAGCTCACAAATGACGAATTCATAAATGGAGCTCAGGGGCACAGCAATTAACAAACTGGCAGAGTAATAAAGGACAACTATCATCCAAAAATCTGTTGCGGGAAGGCAACGAGGCGCACTTGAAAGCGAGGCATAATAGCAGGAAACTGATTTCAAGAGGTACATAGTAATCGCCTCTAAAGTACAGGAAGAGGGGCACATCTTCGACAATGATGCACTTGGCCAAAAAGGGTGTATGTGTTTTCTCCTGAATATATTCTGGAGAAAATGCATACACCCTTTTGGGCCAAGCAAGCAAGCGGGCAATTCAAATCTGCACTACAAAGAAGTATCACTTCCCACTGGTCAAAATGGACATCCACAAAATGTGTAAAAACCAGAAAGGCAAGACAGGCCCAGGAGAACAGGGAGCCTTTTTATCCTGATGGGTGGGATGTAAATTGCCTACTGCCTCACTGGAGGAGTGCACTGTGTGCCCTAAAACAAGTAAACAACAGAGCTACAGAGCCAAGGGCACTTCCAGTCTAGGGAATATACCTTGGGAAAACTGAAAATCAATAAGACAGAGCCACCCCCAAATTTAGGGCTGCACTGCTTACAAGAACCTCAACTTGGGTACACCTTAAATATCCCAGGAAATATAAAAATGGTTCAAAAAATTGTGGTACTTATGTACGATGGAATATCCCTCAGCCATGAAATCAATGTCATAAGACCAGGAGCAGCAAAGTGAGTGGATTCAGGTACGATGATTCTAAGTGAAATAAGTCACACAGAAAAAAGAAACTTATCATAAGATATCACTTATGAAGATCCTGTAAACATGGCTACACATGAACTGAGTTAAGAAAGAGAACAGAGTCTCACATTTAGAAAACACTGTTATGCCTGCTTAAGGGGGAAGGAGAGGTGGGGTGATGCATAAAACCAGAGTTTGATATAAGCACGGGTACCGTTTCTAAAACCAAATTTGGAATAGACAAGACCTACACCTTCCTCAGTGAAAGGGACTCAAAACCCATATTTCCCACAGAGGAATAGATCTGACTAGTAAGAATCTTAAAACCTATGTATTGATATGTCTGCGTAAGGGATTCAAGTGTGTCTAGACTGGCATAAACATGGCAGCGAGAATCAGCTCAAACCAACTATAAAAAGGAATTTCATAAACAAATCCAAAAAACCGGGAAATTCTTTACAATTCCATCAGGGTCTCTGATGAAACCTGGAATGACCCTATCTACAATGACAGCTGGATGTGGCATAAGGCTGGACACTTGGGAGTGAAAGGATTGGTGAGATTGGGTGAGCAAATGCAGAACCTTTAAAGCAAAAATGGATGGCACCCATTCCATGGGTCCCAACTCTCCACGTTGAAGGGAATATTACTACAGCTATAACATGTACGGGAAACCTAGAGAATGGACACACTGTGAATACAAAAGGTTTCTAAAACTCATCGAATAGTCCCTCTCCTTGTGCTCCGGTTTGACTTTCCAACTGCTTTACTATCAATCTCCCAACTTGGAGAGACAGCCCCTTTAACCTCCTGGTTTGCACAGGTTGCCAATTTGGCAGAGGATGGAAGGGAAGAGGGAGAACCAGTGAGAGAGTAGCTGTTTGGCATTTGGACGGGCACATGTCACTCTAATTTCCCGGCAGGAAGAAGAATTAACCAAAGTCTCCGCCACCCACCGGGAACCAGTAAAGGTCCTGAACCAAAATTTTGGTCTTGCGTACAGCTAACAAAAAAACGAGTTGAAAAATGGAGCTCAGGGGCACAGCAATTCACAAACTGGCAGAGTAATAAAGGACAACTATCGTCCAACAATCTGTTGAGGGAAGGCTACGAGGTGAACTTGAAAGCGAGGCAGAATAGCAGGAAACAGATTTCAAGAGGTATGTTGGAATCGCCTTTAAAGCACAGGAAGAGGGGCACAATTTCGACAATGACGCACTTGGCCAAAAAGGGCTTATGCGTTTTCTCCTGAATATATTCAGGAGAAAACGCATAAGCCCTTTTTGGCCAAGCAAGCAAGCGGTCACTGCATATCTGCACTACAAAGAAGTATCACTTCCGACCAATCAAAAGGGACATCCACAAAATGTGTAAAAACCAGAAAGGCAAGACAGGCCCTGGAGAACAGGGAGCCTTGTTATGCTGATGGGCGGGATGTAAATTGCCAACTGCCTCACTGGGGGAGTGCATTGTGTTCCCTAAAACAAGTAAACAACAGAGCTACAGAGCCAAGGACACTTCCAGTCTAGGGAATATACCTTGGGAAAACTGGAAATCAATAAGACAAAGCCACCCCCAAATTTAGGGCTGCACTGCTTACAAGAACCTCAACTTGGGTACACCTTAAATATCCCAGGATATATAAAAATGGTTCAAAAAATTGTGGTACTTATGTACGATGGAATATCCCTCAGCCATGAAATCAATGTCATAAGACCAGGAGCAGCAAAGTGAGTGGATTCAGGTACGATGATTCTAAGTGAAATAAGTCACACAGAAAAAAGAAACTTATCATAAGATATCACTTATGAAGATCATGTAAACATGGCTACACATGAACTGAGTTAAGAAAGAGAACAGAGTCTCACATTTAGAAAACACTGTTATGCCTGCTTAAGGGGGAATGAGAGGTGGGGTGATGCATAAACCCAGAGTTTGATATAAGCCCGGGTACCGTTTCCAAAACCAACTTTGGAATAGACAAGACCTACACCTTCCTCAGTGAAAGGGACTCAAAACCCCATATTTCCCGCAGAGGAATAGATCTGAGTAGTAAGAATCTTAAAACCTGTGTATTGATATGTCTCCGTAAGGGAATCAAGTGTGTCTAGACTGGCATAAACATGGCAGCGAGAATCAGCTCAAACCAACTATAAAAAGGAATTTCAAAAACAAAACCAAAAAAACGGGAAATTCTTTACAATTCCTTCAGGGTCTCTGATGAATCCTGGAATGACCCTATCTACAATGACAGCTGGATGTTGCATAAGGCTGGACACTTGGGACTAAGAGGATTGGTGAGATTGGGTGAGCAAATGAAGACACTTTAAAGCAAAAATAGATGGCACCCATTCCATGGATCCCAACTCTCCAGGTTGAAGGGAATATTACTACAGCTATAACATGTACGGGAAACCTAGAGAATGGACACACTGTGAATACAAATGGTTTCTAAAACTCAACGAATAGTCCCTCTCCTGGTGCTCCGGTTTGACTTTCCAACTGCTTTACTATCAATCTCCCAACTTGGAGAGACAGCCCCTTTAGCTTCCTGGTTTGCACAGGTTGCCAATTTGGCAGAGGATGGAAGGGAAGAGGGAGAACCAGTGAGAGAGTAGCTGTTTGGCATTTGGACGGGCACATGTCACTCTAATTTCCCGGCAGGAAGAAGAATTAACCAATGTCTCCGCCACCCACCGGGAACCAGTAAAGATCCTGAAACAAAATTTTGGACTTGCGTTCAGCTCACAAAAGACGAGTTGAAAAATGGAGCTCAGGGGCACAGCAATTCACAAACTGGCAGATTAATAAAGGACAACTATCATCCAAAAATCTGTTGAGGGAAGCGAACGAGGCAGACTTGACA